>NW_015169290.1:82229-104698 GCF_001447785.1 Gekko japonicus
CGAGTAGTTCGCTCATGAGTTCTTTAAGATTCTCCCCTCTATTCTCTGGCACCCCCTGGAAGCGAAGGACCATATTGGCCTTATCCATTTGAACTTGTAACATCTGATCTTCCAGTGAATCAGTTTTCTTCTCCAAATTTTTCACTTTCTTCCTCACTTTCTGTGTTGTCACTGCCATTTCCTTTACTTTCTCTGCATCCTGCTTAATTACTTGGATCAAGTCCGTTACTTGCGCTTGCTGGGCAGTGATGCTCGTTGTAACAGTTTGGAGCTGTTTTTGCTGTGCTGTTATATTTGCTGTCACTGCCATCATCTGTTCTTTAAAACCATTGAGCTGTTCCAGCAGAGGGCGCATTACTTCAGTCATAGCCTTTGCAGCCTCACTGGTTGCTTCCGGTCTCGGGGACTCTGGTTTTGCTTTTAACAGTCTCTCTTTGTCCTTGTCCCTCTTCCCCGCCATCTTTTTTCTGCTTGTTTACTTTTCGCAAAAGTTAAAAAGTCTCTGAATAAGCACTTATCTGCATCGTCCAATGGGTGAGTACTTCTGGGCAATCACGTTTTTACTTTTCCGCTCCCCTTCCTTTTTGCTTCTCAGTTCGTGCGCATGGGAGGCGTCCCTCCCCCGCCCGCTTTCTACCGCGTTAGGTGGGAAGCATATTTTTGTTTAAAAAGCGATTCTCGGTTGACTCACGTTCATGGATGGTCCTGCGACCCCTTTTTCTTCATCATTTTTTGCGCTCGATCTCCCAAGCTTGTCCCGGCTGGCTTCACTTTAACCGTTCGGTCTCTCAGCTGGATGGACCACCAAAGCGAGGGGGAGCCTCAATTCCCTGGCATTCCGCCATGGAAGAGGCTACCCCCTCCAAGCTCCTTGGCCAGGTGCCCTCCCCCGGGCTCCTGGGGAGGCTTTTGAGCCTGCTCACCGCCTCCGTCCTCTGGAGCACGGAAACACCCCCGGGATACCCGGGACGTGTGTCCGTGTTCGTGCCGCCATCAACCGGAAATCTCCCCTCTACAATTCTTTTTGGAGAATTTCTGGGGTGTAAGACTCAATGTTTTGCCTCTTTGATATTATAACTCAGATTTTGGGAGAGGTGAAGTCAGGGGTTTGACATTTGTGGATAAAAAGCATTCTACACATTCCCAGAGGCATTTTCTTTTACACAGACAAGCGGCAGCATGGTGGCTTGTAACTAAAAACAGATGCCAGGTGCTGAACAAATCACCCCCCCTTCTTACTGCCTTCTGCCATGACCCCATGTACTCCTGAGACAAATTTTCTAGTGCAAACATTCAGATTTTCTGCCTATTCCTCTCCCTTGCCATTGCTGACATTAAAGACATTGAAGTAATGAATAGAAAAGAAGGAAAGAAACAAGGGAGAAAAGATTGTGGAATAGGACAGATGAAAATGAAATGGGTTAGAGAGGAATTAATTGACTCAGGACAAGAGATCCAGGGCTGTCTTGCAGCTTCTTGATTGCCATTGCCTTTTTACGTTTGTGAGGACATTCAGACAGAAGACATTGTATATTTGTAAGGGTCCATTGCCTCAGTATGCCCAACCACAACACTCCTCCTAAGCTATTATGGACGTCCTTATCACAAACCTCCATGTCTTTTCCCATAGTCTAAAAAAAATCCTCTCTAGTGTTTCTCAAAAGATGTTTAAACTGTCTTGTTTTTTTTTTAATAATTTCAAGCATTTTCTCCAGGTCTACTGCTTTTCTTTAGACATAGAGACTCTTGAACTATCCATAACATTTTATTCATTAATGAAAACATTTATTAGCTGCATTTCTATCTTGCAGGAACTCAAGGCAGCTTACAATATTAAATAACAATAAAACACAATAAAATACATAAAACCACTTATTTAAAATCAACAATTTTAAACTGCTTGTAGGGAGAAGAGCTAAAATTAATTGAATGCCATCCTGAATAAAACCATTTTCAGTCTGCTTCCTAACAGCTGAATTGAGGGGATGGGCCAAGTACCAATTCAGACATTGTGCCTGACATTTTTTCTAATAGTTGCTAATGTAAAATTTGCAGTATAGCACACCAGATAGATATTTGAAATAATCTATTCACTGCAACCCAAGATTTCTTTCCTCAGCAATCACAGTTAGCTTATAAATTTGGACACACACACACACACACACCCGCTGTTGCACACTACTTCAATCAGTATCATCTGCCATTTTGTTGTCTGCTCACCCATTTTGAAGAAACTCTCCAGGAATACGTCTGTGCCTGCTTGGGATTTTACCGTTACCCAAGAAGTGCATATAATCTGCAATTTTTGCTATATCACTGTTCAGCTCTGTACTGTATAACATTTATGACCAGAATAGTCTAGATAGAGATTTAAAGAAAGACCTGGGAGAAAAAGAAACAGTAAAGTTGAAGGAGGAAAGGAAGTTTGCCCCAAAAGGTTATTGTAAATAATAAGAAATTTATAAGAAACAAAAGGTCAGTGAAGGACATAGAAAGGCCTCTAAGTGTTGGTATTATTAATATCTTTGAGTTTAATAGAAACTATGGTAAAAAGATAAGAGTATACAGAAACTTAAGCAAACCTATAGAAAGGGATTTAAGAAAATTTGTAAAAATATGGTAATAGAGTAATAAGAAAATATACTGATCTCTTTGTATGTCTTATGTATGTAAGTGGTTGTTTGTTTATATGTTGTATGTATGTATGTATGTATGTATGTATGTGTATAATATGAGAAATAATAAAAGTGTACCTATGGGTACTTTAAAAAAAAGGCCTCTAAGTGACGGCAGCGGCAATTTACTGGCCAAAGAAGCAGGCAGTTCTCCAAAATGAAATGAATATTTTGCTGCCCTCACAAAGGAAGATAGGGTGAGATACTGGGGCTAGTCATAAATTTCCCCAGAGCAAGAACCCATAGTGAATAAAATAAGACTCGTGCCAAAGCAGATGCTCTAGAAATTAGTGCATCTGAACTCTGAAGGCTAACTAGCCTCCTGGCAGCAATAGAGCGAAGGAACAATCCCAGAGCAATTGGAAGAGGCCTGCTTAGCACAGCAATAGAGGGACTGATTCAAAAGGCAGCTGAGCCCTGCCTATTCCCTGCTCTCATCTCATACTTTCTCCTGGGATCCTGGCTCTCTGGCTTCATTAGCTGAGTTCACACTGGCAGTTTACCATGGAATGTGTCACAGGCAGGACATGAGACAGAGAAACTATTTCTGCCATGGTTGGTTCTGTGGTGAGGCTTTACAGCTGCTCTTTTCCTCTCAAAAGTACCTTCCAGCTATATTACGGAGTACAGCACAAAAGCCTTTGGCAGCTCAGATGCATTCTGAATGACAGTAAAAGGAACCATGTGGGTTCAAATGACTGTATTAAAGATCTGTGCTGTCATGTTAGAATGTAAAAGAAAAAAAATCTGGATTAAATATCTCCTATAAGAAGAAGATATATAATCACTGGTATATGTGTTAACTACAAAATCCATGTAGTCAAGGTTTAAAGGCATCTTAGCACTGATTCACATGACCCAATTCATTTGATTGGTTATGCTCAGTCACCCCCCGGCCCACATCTTAAATGCAGGTTTCAGTGAGAGAGCTGATTGTTTGCAAGGATGTCTGAACATCTGAGGAAATTCAAATGCCTTTGTTTGCACCTTCACACTGCTTTCTAATGGTTGTTGCATCCATTGAGCTGCAATTTTTAAAAGGCACACTAGAAGCGGTGCACAGAGGATTTATCCTCTGGTTATAATAGTAACATCTGAGCTGAACAGGCTTACTGTCAGTTCTAGCCCCATGCTGGTGTGAGCTACCAGCCCTGTACCCAGCTTGCCGTCTACCCAGCAGTTCAAAAGCTTCGGCGAGTAGGTAAAATGGGTACCCCTCCTTAGAGAGAGTGGGCCCCCTGAACCCCCCCCCCCATGGGGTGGAGCGGTGTTAGCCGACGAACGGAAGTCCAGCTCGCAAGATCGGAAAGCCTAGAGAGATCTTCTCAGCATGAAGAAAGCCTGTAATGGGCTGTTCCGGCCAGGCAGTGGCAGTGCGGCACTACAACTCGAAGGAGTCTGGAGAAAAGCTGACGCCATCAAACCAGGCTGAGGAAAAATGCTGACCGGATCACGTCTCATCTTCAACTGAACGAAACCCTCATCGGCTGCGAATGTGTGTGATTTAAGATGTATATATGTTGTCCTCCCTTACCCCACAAATCATTGTTAGTCCCTCGTAAAAATGAGTAACTGTAAATCGCTCAGTGCCAACAAACTCTGCGGGATTGAGCGATCAATAAATTGAAAGATTATTTATTTATTTAGAAAAGAAAATTCAGTTTGTGATTTCTGAGATGAAATTTTCTACTTAAGTACTTCTGTGTGCTCCCAGTGACTCTCCATTAAGAGAACGAATCTTGTGATAACTTCTTGCAATCACCTTACAAACAGATACTGTTGACTAGTTGTGTGCAGTTGGAAATTGCCAAATCATCTGCCTTAGCCGGAATCAAATTGAATCAGCTATATCTGAGGCAGTCAAAGGTTTCGCAAAACTCCCAGATCTTTTGACATGGTGTATTAATTATTGGGCAATTAACAGTGCTGCCTGTCCTTTTTTTAAAAAAAAACCCCACACCTTTCTCCCCATTCCCTGGGAAAGAGCATTTCTTCCAGTCAGTCATAGACTAGGACTTATCAGGCAAGTTGTCTTGGCCAGTCACACAATCTGGCTTTAAGGGGAGGGAAATTTTAAACTGTAGCCATCCATTACATTGTGCATTTGGTGCTGCATGTGTGCTACACTTGGCACTGCTCCTTGCACCTTTGGGGAGACACCTTGCTTAGCCAGGCAGATCCTACTAGTGTTGCACTGGACTCTTTCCTCAACAGGCTAGTTTGATTCATATCAGTTTTTTTATGTATTACTACTAGCTAGCTTTTCTCTTTTCCTTTCCCCCTGGAGGAGGGTTAGTGTATGTAGAAAGAGTGACAATTGGTCATGGGGGGTTGAGCAGAAATATTATTGTTACTGTTTTGGGGTTCTGTGCAGAGTAACAGCTGTAATCAATAAAGTTGTGGCCAATTTTATCCACCTAATTTCCAAAGAAACTGTGTGTGAGTGGTCATTTGAACGGGGCAGTATAAGGCTGGCCAAGCCTCTCCATCCCAAATATGACCTGGAACCACAAAACTCTGTGGCACTCCACAAGATAAATGCCATCCAGTGGATTCTGCACCTCTGGTGGAGGCTCTTTGTGACTGGTCAGACAGAACAGAGTGAAACCACCAAAGCAGCTTGCATCATTCTCCTCTTCCCCTTTTGATCTGTACAACAACCCTGTGAGGTAGGTTAGGCTGAAAGTCTGTGAGTGTTCCAAAATCACCCAGTCAGCTTCCACAGCAAGAAACCTGGGTCTGGTAGACCCTGCTCTGAAGTGCTGCTACATCACACTGGCTGTCATAGGGGGCTACCTAAGCAGGGTATAAGGATACAGAGCCCACCATTTTCTCCAGGGGAACTGATCTCTGCAATTTGGAGAGCAGTTGTAATTCTGAGTGATCTCCAACCCTCACCTGGAGATACTAACTGCATATTCAAGCTAACTGCATATAATACTAACTGCATATTCAATAATACTAACTGCATATTCAAGCTAGTGAATAAGAATGAAGTGGTCAGCTGTGTAAAAGGCCACTGAGAGGTTTAACAGTATCATCATGGAAGATTGCCCCCTGTCCAATTTTGAACAAAGATAATCCACCAGTGCACTTAAAGCCATCTTGATCCCAAACTCAGCCTTGAAACCTTACACAGAAAACAATGGGCAGACATCCAATCCAATCTTAATGAAAATTGAAACAGAATCCAAGGAGTGTTCACAATATGACAGCATTTCTGAGATTGTTTAAACCTGATATATATAATTCCTTTCTTAAATTATTATATGGAATTGAAATAATAATTTTTCTAATGCACACCCTTACTATTGGCACAAAGCTTGCTTGATGCAGTGACATTTATGAATGTATTTATTTATTCAAAATTATACCCCACCCGTCCCACCGAAGCAGGCTCAGGGCGGCTTACATGAAAATAAAACACATAAATAACAGTTATACAATTATAAAACCTTCTAAAACCATATAAAATTATAATATTATAATATAAAGTGCTAGCAGAATCTATAGTCAATATTGCTTAAAATGATGGTAACAGTCATATTAACATATCCGGTGATCTGTCTTGTTGGTCAACTTATTGGGCTTTCCATACATATGCAGCAAGCACAAACTGTAGATGGCAAGACCAGGTACTATTCAGGGCTCTAGTTCTTCCAGTTGTTCATGGTAGTAGTGGTTGGCAGCAGCTCTTTAACTGAAAGCCTGGTGGAAGAGCTCCATCTTGCAGGCCCTGCAGAACTGTAAAAGGTCTTGCAGGGCCTTGGTCTCTTCTGGGAGCTCATTCCACCAGTATGGAGCCGCCACCGAAAAGGCCCTGGCCCTGGCCATAGCCAGTCTGGCATCTTTGGGACCCGGGAGTGCCAATCAATTTTGGGACCCTGATCACAGTGCTCTCTTGGGGCCATATGGGGAAAGGCGGTCCCTCAGGTATGTCGGTCCCTGACCAGAAAGTGCTTTAAAGGTAAGAACCAGCATCTTGAAGTGGATTTGGTAGGCTATCAGCAGCCAGTGCAATGCCTTCAGCACAGGCTGGATGTGCTCCCACTGAGGGAGGCCCATCAGAAGCCTAGCTGCAGCATTTTGCACTAGCTGCAGCTTCCAGATCTGCAACAAGGGCAGCCCCATGTAGAGAGCATTACAGTAGTCCAATCTTGAGGTGACTATCTCATGGATCACTGTTGCCAAGCCGTTGCAGTCAAGAAAGGGAACCAACTGCCTGATCATGTGAAGATGGTAAAAGGCTGACCTGGCAGTGGCTGTTACCTGGGCCTCCATGGTTAAGGAGCACTCCCAAACTCCTAACCTCTGGCACTGGTACCAGCGGTGCCCCATCGAAGGTCAGGAATGGGATCCCTCCCCTCGGATCACCCCAGCTCAGGCACAAGACCTCTGTCTTTGTCAGATTCAATTTCAATTGGCTCAGTCTAAGCCAAGCAGCCACGGCTTGTAACACCTGGTCCAGATCTTCCAGTCTGGAGTGTTGGGGAAAATAGTCAAAAATACTTAAATACTCAACGTTTGCAATGGATCTTTGCTTCACTGGAGAGGAGACATTTCTTTCTGTTTAAAAAGCTTTATTTCTAAGGGTAAAAGGTACACAGGAAACCTACAAAACAACAAACATATCTAGACCTACACTGTCACATCTTACTGCCATAAAGCATGGTCACACAACAAGTACACAACAATGGAGAAACTCCTGCTTCTTGACCCCCAGAAAGGACCTGAAACCAGTAACTAATCAATACCATTAACATTCGCGGGCTTTTCTTGCATTGGCTGTCTGCCAGGTTTCCCTTCCAGGTCAGTCTAAACAATAGTAGAGAAGGTAAACAAGTTAAACCTATAATGACTGGATTAGACCTTGCAACTCATACATTTCCAACATGGAGTCAGACTGGCCGCCCAACAACAGATAGAGCTGGGTGTCATCCGCATATTGGTGACATCCCAGCCCATCCCTCCAGGCAGTCTGGGCAAGGGGGCAAATATAGATGTTGAATGGCATCGGGGAAAGCACAACCCCTTGAGGCACTACACAATTCAGTGGGTTCCTTCAGGACAGTTGTTCCCCTAGTGCCACCCTCTGTCCCTTGAACTCCTCTGTTGGCAAGGTGTTGGATCAGTAGCTGATGGTCGACCATGTCAAATGCTGCTGACAGGTCCAACAACAACAGCACTGCCAATCTGCCCTGATCCAGATGCCCCCAGAGGTCATCCATGAGGGTGACCAGTGCCGTCTCCATCCCGTGGTCCAAATAGGGCAAATTGGAAACTGTCCGGAAATTGGCCAATTTGACTGGGTCCAGAGATGGCTTTTTCAAGAGAGGACAGACCACCGCTTCTTTAAGTGCCCCAGGGAACAGAGCCTCAATGAGGAAATTGTTAATAATCTCCCTTAAAGCACCTCAAAACCCATAACTGCCAGCTTTAATTAGCCACGATGGGCACAGATCAAGACAGCATGTGGTGGGGCGTACAGCTAGGAGAAGTTTGTCGACTTCCTTTAGGCTGAGCAGGTTGAAATAATCCATAACCTGACTCGAAGGCGTGCATTGAGCCTCAAGTTCAGAAATTGCTCGCAAAAGCCTCGCAGCCAATGTCCAATTCCCTAGCATTTGGTTTGCCTTGTGGTAGGACAATCATGGACCAAATTGTTCTAAATAATTGGGCTAAGCGTGATTTCACAGATGCAATCGTAGCTGCAAAATACTCTTTTTTCATGCCTTCAACTGCCATCTCAAGTGAAAGAAAAAAAACTTTGACACAACAGAGAACTGAGGCAGTTGAATCAGGAATTTGCCAAATGTGTAAAGAATGGCATTCCTAAATTCACCTGGTTTATGTCTAAGTTCTCAGCATGTCTATGTGTGATGAGAGTGAGTGTGATCTGAAACCAACTGCAGCTTAGCATCTTATCACATAAGTCTACTTTGCCTTTCCATTAAAATACTGACTCAACTTGACATGAGATCCATATGTCCACCAACTGCATGTATGTATGATGTCCCTGAATCTTTTTAGCTCATATATGGTCCTTTCCCTGGTTATAACAGTATCCATTTATCCCGGGACAAGTGTGGGGCAAAACTGGGGTGACCTCAATGTAATGTGGAAACAAAAAATACCCTGAGATAATTACAGGGGTGAACTTGAGTGTAGTGCAGAATGTAAGTTTGGGAACAGGGTTGAACCAGAATTCAAGGTCAAGTGCAGAATCACCCACAATTTGGTCAAGAGAATGTCCTTTGAGTATCCATCTATATAACAGACTGACTTTCATGTAGAGGTTTTTTTTAAGTTCTTGGATTCTAACATATATTTTGGGGTGATAGAAACATGTAGATCTAGCTCTATAAATACTTTATAAATGCCTCTATCTTTTTATCCTGCATGGTTTCCTTCCAACTGGCTAGTGTACCACACAAAGCAGCAGTAAATCCAAAGCAAGCTGACAAGTTCTCTGAGTAGGGGGTAATGAACAGACCCAGCCTCACAAGCATTTCCATCTTGTTTTCTGTTTGTGAGACTTGGTATCCCATGGTGTTCCTTCTTCTGTGATTTTGAGAAACCCTGCCTGAACTTCCTCAGACTCACTGCTGTGCACAGTAGTGTAGCTGGAAGGGACTCTTTGGGGGGAAACTGCTGCTCAAAAGGTTTATGAAAGTGCTCTAGGCTTCCAGAAAATTTGGTTTTACAGTTACAGATATTGCTACTTGCAGTACACTGCAACAAATCTCATGGTCTCTAGACTGAGAAACTGAAAAGTTTGCAATAATCGATGAACTACTTTTGCTTAAAGTATGAGCTATACACAGTTGTTATTTAATGTAAGAACAAGAGATTTTAGGTTCTGACAGTGTTACAAATTGCAGAAAGTAATGTTTGCAGTACCATACTACGAATACTTTCTCTGAAGTAATTCCCACTGAATAGCCTGAGTAGGATTATGAGTCGTTCTAATTGGGATTGGTTTCTGGGTTATATTGATTTCATTCATTGGGACTGGGAGATTTGCAAATGTTTTCATTTTGGGCAAAAGAGCATTAAAATGCCTACAATGAAAATTTGCTTCAAAACCTACAGGAACAGAAAAGGAATTCTCAGAAAATGAAGTCTTGAATTCTCTCTGCATCCAAGTGCTCCTTCTTTCATTTCCTTTATGTTTATTTATTATCTATATACCCAGTGGGGAAAGGATCACATGGGCTGCTCTCAGTTTTATTTCCTCGCAATTGAATTTGAAGGAACTGTGGCTTCAGCTTTCCTTCTCACAGCATTGATTGGACAGTTGTGACTCCTACTACATACAAATATCTGTCAAACACTTCATTCATTTTGCAGACTGGAAATGTTGCTGAGTTCTGCCGTCTGCCAGTGTTACCAGAAGCATTTGATACTCCAAAAAGTAGCTATGTTGTAGATCACTTTCTTTTTATTAGTCATTTGTAGCAACTACTCTTGCAGACTTCTTAAATTTCATGGTGAGTTTTCAAAAGGCAAACTAAGGCTGCGGTCACACAGAGCATTAGCCTTGCTACAGAAATGGAAGGTAGGCGGATTTTCCAGGCGCGATCACAACGCAACATCTGGGAAGTATAGAGCTCCTGTGGTTAACCTGAGGCTTCCAGCCGAAAATGCGTTGATAAATTTAGAGAAAACCAATATTTTTGTCTTGTGACTGTCCTTGAGACTGGGTTTTCTTTTTTCTTTTTCTTTTTTTTGACAATAGCAGGCATTGCTTTATTTATGAATTTTCCATATACATATATATACATATATACATTATCTGTACTTAATTATTTACATTTGAGTCTATCCACATATAGTCTCGACCATCTTTTCAAAAAACAATTTTCTCCTTTCCCCTGAATTAACAAGCTCAATTTGTCCATTTCTGCTAGTTTTAACCATTTTAAACTTATTTCTTCCCTAGTAGGAGTTGTTTTGGATTTCCAATGCTTAGCCAAAAGTATTCTGGCTGATGTTAGTATAAGCACCACTAAATAGGCATCATAACTAAGATTTTCCGGCATTATATTTAACAAATATGTTTCTGGGTTCAATAAGAGATATACATTCATGATTTCCCAAATTATTTTCTGTGGGAAGGAAACAGTTTTGAGCAAGAGACTTTGGGTTATCTAGCACAGCCTTAGCCGGCCAACACGGAAAGTGGGTCACGAAGCTTCTGAAAGTGGGTCCCAGGCTTTAACTGTCTTAATGATTTGTGAATGCTCTGTTTTAAGAGGGTTGCCCCACTGAGTAAAATGGACTTGTGGGCCACTAGAAGCCCAGGAATCGCTGTTCTAGCAGGTGTTCGGCAAAATGCTTGAGAGCTATCCACGGTGCTGAAATCCTGCCATCCTGTCCTTGCAAATCTACTCCCTAAAACTCTCAGCCTTAGCTGCTTCCTTAATTTCTTCTCCCCCCCCAAAAAAACCCCTCCAATTTAACATGGAAAGCCCGAAGAAACTGAGATGGCTGCAAGCTGTGTGCACTTAATTGGATGCACAGACCTCAGTGAAAAATTACTTCTGCAAATACAGATATAAGATCGGGTGGAGGATTGGGCAAAATAGGTTCCGTGATGCAAATATGCTCAATTTACACACTCTATTTCAGTGGTGGCATTTTATAAAGCTGGATGGATAATTTGGGGTTACTGCAGCACAGAATTCCAGAAGCTACGTCTGACCACTCCCAACCAATTAACCTGGGGCTTTCATAACTGTTGCGTGCCTCAGGCAAAAAACTTTGCTTTCTTTGAAACGTGGATTTATTCTCGATGCTTGGGGATCCAACAAACTGTTGCGTGCCTCAGGCAAAAAAGCGTGTGTGCGCGTAAAATAAGCTAACCCACTGGCACCCCCCTGGGGAAAAGCATTAACTTAGTGTGCAACTCCACATTCAAATAAGTAAAGAGATGATAGGAACTATTTATTGCATCTTGGGGAAAAGAAGGAAAGACTTTATTTTGTTTAAAATACATTTGTAATGAAAGGGATGGGAGCTCAGGAAGTCACAGAATCAAAACAAATAAATCAGAGATACAACCTTCAGAGATACAACCGTCATTCAACACATCCCCACAGCAGCATCCAGAGTAGCCCCAAGCCCTGTTCTCTAAACTACACAAGAGCTCAGAACGTAGCTGCTGGCTCGTAACACGCTAACATAGCTGGATTCTGTCATGCTGATTAAGGTTTCTAAATGGGTGGGGGTGGAAGAGATTACAGAAAAGGTTAGATTCACATCTGCTGGGCTTCTAAAATGACCTACTCTAGAAGAGTAAAAAAACCCCTGGTCTTTGCAACCATAATCCAACAAAGAGTCATGTAGCCAAGACCTATATTGTGATATCTGCTTCTGTAAACTACAGCCCACTTCTACAGATAATTCAAGTAGTTAGCATAGGTGGACATGTGTGCGAGTGAGTGTGTGTGTGTGAGAGAGAGAGAGAAATGAATGAATGAATGAATGAATGAATGAATGAATGAATGAATGAATGAATGAATGAATGAATGAATGAATGAATATGGCCCTGACCTGGATAGCCCAGAGAAGCCCGATCTCATCAGATCTTGGAAACTAAGCAGGGTCATACCTGGTCAGTATTTGGATGGGAGACTACCAGGCAATACCAGGGTTGCAACACAGAGACAGGCCATGGCAAACCACCTCTGAACATCTCTGGCCTTGAAAACCCTACTGGATTGCCGTAAGTCAGCTGTGACTTGAAGGCACTTTCCACCACTACATAAATGAATGAAGTATACAGATTAAAAGAACAAATTTAAAAGACAAAGTTAGCTTTTCAAGCAACACAACGTACAGCACAATCCTAAACAGAGCTACATTTTTCTAAATCCATTGAAATCAGTGGGCTTAGAAAAGTGTGATTCTATTTAGGATTGCAGTGATGTACTGGTAGATTTGTCACAGTACTGTTACCCAAAGTGGTTGTGAGGGTTTCCTGAGTTTGTTGGGTAATTAGCAGCACAAATTAATACACTATTGAGCCTGCGGTCACACGGAGCATTAGCCATGCTACAGAGTGGATTTTCCGGGCAGGATCACACCGCAACATCTGGGAAGCGTAGAGCTCCCGTGGCTAACCCGAGGCTTCCTGCCGAAGATGCGGCGTAAAAAACTAGTACCTCTGAGGTACTAGTTTCCGGAAACCACGGGACAAGGGCGGGCGTCTGATCGCATTTCCGGTGGTAGTTTGTGGCATCCTGTGCCCACCCATGTCCCATCGCAAAAAAAAAATTCCCCCCAAGTCCCCATGGGATGCGCACAAGCACCCAATGGCACATGCACACACTTCGGTTTAAAAAAAACACAACCCCGTTTGCCACGGCAGCGGCACCTAGCCATTGCTGCTGTGATCGCGCCGCGCCGCTTCTTTGCTGCACCACAGCTTTGCTGTGCCGCAGGATTGTCGTGTGATCAGCACCTCCCCCCAAACCACAGGATGTCAGCGGGATGTGTGATCCAGCGGCCGTGTGTTAGTTTGCTCTGGGGCAAACAGCCATGCTCCCCCCCCCGCATTTTCTGGCCCGTGTGACCGGGGCCTAACTCTAAGGATGGATATAGGAATTAACCTGAAATGTCAAAAATCCATGGGTTTCTATGTACATTGTGCTCTTCATTCCACTTGTGTGCTTGGTTCTCTTTTGTATCTGTAATCCTTTATAAGGTATTTATTGATATTTCCCCCCCTGGTACGGTATGTTTGCATGTTGCACTTACCATGAAGCCTTTGGTCCCCTTATGTGGTTTGAAAAGTACCATATACACAAACCTTATAAGCAAGTTTTTTTAGCAGTAGAATGTGAAGCATAAATGTGCCACTAAGAAGTGGATATTGTTAAAATTCTCATAAAAGAACGTAATCCATAAAGAGCTGAGAAGAATCAATTCATTGTAATCAAACTCTCAAAATATTTTTCCGATTCGTGCCCATCCCTAGGTGTAAGTGTTCAAAGAGCTACCTTTGTCCAGAAATAGTTTTACATCATTATTCAGTTTGGTGTAATAGTAAAGAGCAGTGGACTCTAATGTGGAGAACCGGGTTTGATTCCCCACTCCTCCACATGAAGCCAGCTGGGTGACCTTGGGTCAGTCACAGTGTTCCCAGAGCTGTTCTCTCAAGAGCAGTTCTCTCAGAGCTCTTTCAGCCCCACCTACCTCACAGGGTGTCTGTTATAGGGAGTGGAAGGGAAGGTGATTGTAAGCCACTCTGAGATGCTGAGTGAAGGGCGGTATTATTAAGCAAACTGTTATTTTAAAAAATTAAATCCTTGGTAATGTCATTTTTACAAAAAGCTACTAAATGGCTGAAAAGCAGCCCATTTATCTCCAAATTTGCATTTTAATGACACTAGACAGAAGGGCAAGGAGGCATTAGCAGTTAATTTTAGAAGGCAAAGAGGGGTATAGAGTCCTTTGGGACTATATGCTCCAATAGCAAAGGCTTGTCATAGTGATAAGTATTTGCCTTTTTTTAATCAAGCCAAAAGAGTACCATGACACTGATTAATGATTGGCAAGCCACTCCCATGTAATGCATGGGGCTTGGAACTCCTCTTTCATTGCCAGTATCTTTTGAATTTTCATTTTAAAAGATCAGCCTTTGATTAATGAACAATTATTTTTTCACTGTTCTCAAACAATAGCTCTTTCTTCCGTAGTGGTGTGTGCCTTAATTTATCGGCATGACAGGTCTAATGCTGATAGCTTGTGTGTAGAGATGTTTGCCCAGTCTGTTTTTTACAGTAGTGGTACAAGCCAGCATTATAGTAATGTATGTCCAGTTCATACAGAGAAACTAAATGGCTTCCTGTGAAAGAAAGTGCATGAATCAGCCAAAGGTCCTTTCTGCACTAGACCTTAAATCCTGGTTCAACCCTGTCCCCGAACTTACATTCTACACTACACTCGAGTTCACCCCTGTAATTATCTCAGGGTATTTTTTGTTTCCACATTACACTGAGGTCACCCCGGTTTTGCCCCACACTTGTCCTGCAATAAACGGATGCTGTTATAGTCAGGGATAAATGCAAAGTATTGTGTCGCGAGTTGAACTCTGATAAAACCAGGGATGAGATCCAAGTGCGGAAGGGACCAAAGTCCTATTGACTAAAATGTGGGAGTTGTGTGACTTTGGCCCCTGCCACACGGCAGAAAAAAACACGGCCAAAGTGCGGGATCACACAGATCCCCTGAGCCGCCGCGCAGTTGCTCCCTGGCATGATCAGATGCCGGGGAGGAAGCCACCAACGGGAGACCGAGGCAGCCGGCTGCACATGCGTGCACATGCGCAGTTCGGCCAGGAGCCTCGATTGCTCCTAACGACGGACGTGCCGGCGATCCCACGGCTGTGCTTGCTACGGCGTTTCAGGTAAGTCCTTATTTTTACTTGGTTTTTTTTTGCTCCGCAGCACTGGGCCGTAGGGACGAATTGGGGACGGGTGCGCACCGATTCCCAGATGTTGCGGTGAGATCGCGCCCCTTTGCTGTGCCCCCGATCTGTCCCTCTTCCGGCCCAAAACCTCC
This sequence comes from Gekko japonicus, assembly GCF_001447785.1. Lineage (NCBI taxonomy): Eukaryota > Metazoa > Chordata > Lepidosauria > Squamata > Gekkonidae > Gekko > Gekko japonicus. Next base: position 97,472 of record NW_015169290.1, read on the forward strand.
CGTGTGACCGGGGCCTTTGAATAGCTCCCATTGAAATCAATGCATCTTTACACTGATAGGATCATGCCCAGTGTAGCATCTATTCAAGCAAAACAACTGATATTCTAGGACTAATTTATTTATGAGATTTACACCCTCTCCTACTTCAAAGCACTCAAGGTTCAAACTATCTCCCCACCTGTTTCATTTCCCCCAGTTTTCCTGTAAACCACAGTAAAGTGCCTCTCCTAGAAAGGGAAGGATATTGGGGAACATCACTGTCTACAGGTCTCACTATTTCTTCAGTCTAAAATGTCACTGGGGCTTTGGCAGAATTTTCCGTTATTAATGCTGCAAACCCACAATGGATTTTGGAAACCAGCTGATCCATGCTGCTCCCTGATGGACCATCCAAATTGATCCATCACCATTACAAACCAAAGAAATCTCTCCCATGCTTTAAAGTCACTAGATACTTGCTTGGTGTAAAATAATAGGTTCAGCACAAACTTTTTTCCTGATGTGTGAGGCCTGAAAGTTAGGGTTGCCAATTCCAGGTTGGAAAATTCCTGGAGATTTGGTAGTGAAGCCTGTGGAGGACAGGGCAGGGACCTCGGCAGAGTATAATGCTATAGCATATACCATTTGCTCAGAAGAACTGATCTCTAGTTTGGAGATCACCTGTAATTCTAGGAGATCCACAGTCCCTACCTGGAGAATGGCAGTGTTTGAAGTCATCCAGGAACAGAGGTCCATATGTGGCTATCAGCCACAAGGAATAGAGGGAATACTATGGCTGCAGTTACACTGGAAGCTTGGCATGATCTGGGGGCACCTCTGTTTGTGGCAGTTTAAATCGTTGTGGGAAGGGATGACCAGACAGCACACCCTGAAGTGGCCTCAGTCTGTGCTCACCCCATTGGTTGACCATTCAGATTATTGTTGTGGGGCAATCACAGAGTGGGTGGTTGGGTGGCTTCTTTTTTTTAACGTGTCTTTTCCATCTGCACATAACTGCTTATTTGAAGCACCGCTCCATTTTGACAGCTGGAAGAGGCTGCCTCCCCCTCTGGGAAAAAAAACCCTCTCTTCAAATAACCCCTTCCCCACCCTGTGTGCTGCAAAGCTGTAAGCAAGGAATTGGCATGAAAAAAGACAAAAGAGGCTTCTCAGACTGCCCCACCACCACCATAGAGGACGGCTGTACGTTTGCTGGTGTGCTCATGCACACATTGCTACCTCTCTTCAAATAACCCCTTCCCCATCCTGTGTGCTGCAAAGCTGTAAGCAAGGAATTGGCATGAAAAAAGACAAAAGAGGCTTCTCAGACTGCCCCACCACCACCACCACCATAGAGGACGGCTGTAAGTTTGCTGGTGTGCTCATGCACACATTGCTGACTAAAAAGGACAAAAAAAAAAACCAAACCCCCAAGGAGGAAACCGGAACAGAGTGATCTGATTTCCCAAGCTCCCACCCCGGGAGTTCAGACATCTGGAAATGCGGGGTGAAAGTGCTGATATCCATATGCACCAGACTTTTCCCAGTGCCTGATTACTCCACTTCCAAAGTGGGGAAGAACAGGGTGGCAATAACTGGGGCATGATCAGACAGATGTTGCTGTCTGATCATGCTCTTTACATCTGCAAAGGTACTGCAACAATAACGGCTCAAACTGCTTGTGTGACCACAGCCTATGTCTGGGGCAGTGATGCTCTGCATTCTTGGGGCTTGGGGGCCAACAGTGGGAGGGCTTCTGGAGTTCTGGCTCTGCTGGTGGACCTCCTGATGGCACCTGAGTTTTGGTCATTGTGTAACACAGAGTGTTTGACTGGATGGGCCATCAGCCTGATCCATCATGGCGTCTCTTATGTTCCAAGCAATTATCCTTGTGGTCTCTAGCATGAGGCTTTAGATCACCTCTTTCAGATCATCCAGGACTCCTACTCTTTTCTAGACTTGAAAAAAGGGGAGGGTGATTCAAGTAAATTAACAGGCTTTTTAAGAATAATCATGCTACAGGTTAGAAATCCCTAGGTTTTAGGATTTTCCTTAACTGCACTCAAATGTTCACTAACACTTCTCCACAGTGTTCCCTCTAAGCTGATTTAGTGTGAGCTAGCTCACAGTTTTTTACCTTCCAGTTCACTGATTTTTGTCTTAGCTCAGGAAGGATGGCTTCAGAGAAAACTGATTTATGCAGCAGCCAAATCATTTGCTCACAACTTTAATGCCAGTAGCTCACAAAGTAGAATTTTGTTCACAATGCTCACAATGCTCACAAGATTCCATACCTTAAAGGGAGTATTGCTTCTCTCCCCCCCCCCTCAGATTATTTCCAGATGTGGTTCTCTCTATCTGCATCCTGTACATGTCCGATATGGTGTGGCTGACTTAATGTCCTTTTAAACATGACATTTGAAAATAGCCATATATATTAATCATTCATTTTATCAATTTTCAGTCCTTTGGCATGTACCCTGTAAGCATGTGTAGTTCTGAAATCTCTCTTATTTTAACTGAAAGTACCTGTTTGGCAGATTTTCTCTAACATTTAAAGGCAATGTGTTGACAGATGTGTTGTACATATGGAAACATTCAACTGCAGTACATTCTACATAGTGAAATAATAACTATATTGAGGTGTTGTGTGCTGGCTTATAGCATCTCTCTGAGTTATATATGTATTTCTTTCCCCTCCAGCTGCTCCTCAGAGATTTAGAAGTTGGAATACCAGTGTGCTTACATCAGGCACTATTTGATTAATGAACAATTATTTTGAGTTAATCATTAGATACTTGCCTATGGGGACTGCCTTAATTAGCTAAATGCAAATGATTTTCTATCTCTACACAGACAGACTATATTTTTTAATAAAACAAAAATAAGATTAAAAAGCATGTTAATCATGTTCAGCCGTCTGTTTAAGAAGTGATTCTGCTGGGGTATTTACTTCCCAAAGTTTCAAATTAATTATGACTTTAGCAGAAAAGTGGTCAAATACTGCAGTCTATTAGGAGCCCCAGGTACTATGTACTATCTTAGGAGGCAAAAACAGCTTTTCCTACTTTGTAAGAATCTGTATAGTTGTTTTAATATATAAAGTTTAGTCCCTATGTACCTAAAGGTGTGCTTGTGGTATCCTGCAACTTTGCCAGTGATATCTTCACATGAAACCCTAAGTTGGGGGTGTCAAACATGTGGCCCAGGGGCCAGATCAGGCCCCCGGAGGACTCCTTTCAGGCCTGCAGTGGAACTGGCTGTTTTCTGCTTCTTTTTCCAGTTCTGCTGCTGCTGCATCATCATAGGATTGCAGCTTACAGATACACACCTGAAAAGCATACTCAAGATTGCAACAGCACAGACGTTTTGATGCAATAATTCAGAGCAAGAGGTGTCAGTTATCAGACACTGTTAAATAAACAAAATATTGCCAGAGTGCTAATGTTTTAAGCATGTTTTTTAACATAAAAAACCCCTTGTGTGTTTGTGTCCTTTATAAAGTTTATATCTCCTCTACCTGGCATTACACTTTATGACACATATGGCTCAGCCCAACAAGGTCTCATTTGTGTCAGATCCGGCTCTCATAACAAATGAGTTTGACACCACTGCCCTAAGTGATCTAAACAATCAGGAGACATGCAGCAGGTGCTTAAAAGTTCACCCAGGCCCTGGATACATGGCATAAGTGTTTAAAGGAAGAGTGGGGTCAAGTATGACAGCTTTGCCCCCACCAACCACATTCACTGCAATGTGAGCATATAGCCTACATACATTCAAAGTGTACACATGTAGGCCTTGTCCACATGATCATTCATAGTTGTGATCTTGGGAGTAAAACATACATGCATATAGTTTGCATGTGCACATGTTCCATTCCATTCCCACCTTGTTCTGAACATACATAGATAGGATGGTGCCAAATAACTCAATTTGGGGAGAGATTATGGCGACCCTTCTCCCTCTCTATGCATGTATATCATCTGCACTGGATCCATTGGCACATATAGTTTATAGGGCAATGCATATCTGCCAAACATGTGGATAAACCCATTTTTTAAATGTTTTTGCCATCAAGTAATGACTTATGGTGATTTCATAGGGCTTTCAAGGCAACAGACATTCAGAGGTGGTATGCCATTTCCTGCATCTGTGTAGTAGCTCTGGTACTCCTTGGTGATCTCCCATCCAATTACTGACCAGGGCCAACCCTGCTTAGCTTCTGAAATTCAACGAGATTGAGCTAGCCTGGGTTATCGAGGCCAGGGCAAGCCTAGTGTTACCAGGATAGTAATACTTATCTTAACTACATGGACAGAGCCTCCTCAGTACAGATGTAGGAAACGTTTTGTTGAGATCTACTAGAAGTCAAACTGGGAAGATCAGACTCTGTGTTCAGGTGTCCCTCATGGTGACTCACTCTAAGTTGCACAAAAAAGGAAAAGAATCAATATTGTATTGTACTTGCAGCATTAGAGCTGCTACAGTTAACTGACTCAACTGGTGATGACATGGGATGTTCTTTAACTTCTTAGAGTACAGGTTTAACACAATGTTTGCATTCTACTTTATGTGTAAATCGTTAATTTGTAGGCTTGCCATTTACCTTCTTAGGATGAGACATCTCCTGCCCCCAGCTCCAATCATCTGCTGGCACTCTAACAGCCAGCAGTAAATTACACACACACAGAGAGAATAAATAGAATCACCATTGGCGTGGTGATATTAAATCCTGGAAGTGATGGCACTCCACTCTAAGAATCACTGAAAAATCTATGGTTTCAGCCTGCTGGTTGCCAGTCCCTATTAATATGACTTGGATTTAATCCTTACAAGGCCCTAGGGATGCAATACAAATGACTTTTGGGGGTAGAAGAGGACTGGGAAAAGGTAGATAAGAAGCATGTCCAGGTAAAGGAAGAATGCAGATATGACACCCCCACCCACTTCCCTGCCTCAGAGACAAGATTTTTCAGTATTTCTTTCCCTTTCTGACTGAACTCTGGTTGTCCCACTCTGTCACAGTATGATATTTTGGATGTTGGCTCAGCCCAGAAACCTGAGCGAAGGATCAAGAGCCCCCTTTAACTTAAACTTATATGTCAAATAGTTTATTGTATATAGCCATTGGCCATTACAAGTTTGGAGGAACCATGAATTACATTCTTAAATAGAACCATAAAACTAAAATAGAGATATTTGTGATTAAAACAGATTAAAACTACAGTTTCAAGACACCACCCCCAACAATACCCTCTCAGACCTTAACTTCTTTGTTGCAAAGGCAAACAGAGAGACTCTATAAGATATGTATGCATCATTATCAGATAGCAGGAACACAATCTTCTCATCTACAGAATATGCATTTATGACAGATAAAATTCCTGCCAAAAATTTAACCCTAGGGTCAGTGTATAACAGATAGAATAAGATATAATGAGGTAAATCCTCTGGGGCAAGCAATCCACAGATGCAGACATGTCGATCCATCGGTATTTGAAGATAGTGGCCAGTCAGAACTACCCAAAGGAGTATCAGAGAAGCTTACAATCTCCTTGGCATAGATTGAAAACAGAGTGAAGTAAAAGATGCCCTAAGAATGTGGTTAAACATACGGAGCAGAGGTCGATTAGTGGCTATTAGTCACAAGGAACTCTCGGTCTGGGGCAAGTGATGCTCTGTATTCTTAGTGCTTGGGAGGGCAACAGTGGGAGGGCTTCTAGTGTCCTGGCCCCACTGGTAGACTTCCTGATGGCACCTGGTATTTTTGGCCACTGTATGACAGAGTGTTGGACTGGATGGGCCATTGGCCTGATCCAACATTGGTTTCTCTTATGTTCTTATGTTAGAAATGTTGGCCAAATAAACTGATCTAGAGTAGTCTAATTTGAATAGTTTATACAACAGTACTGCTTTAGATTTTATTACTGAGGATCAATCAATGCATCAAATCTAAATATCCAATCCTTGAGCTGGGAGTTGTCCGCTGAAAGTCCTAAAAGGTCATAGGGGATGGAATATCTTGAAAAAATGCTGTTAAGAAAGCCTTGATGCTGGGAATCTTTTGATAACATAGGGTTACATGATTGTTGGCTGAGGAAGTTGGGCCTGGAAGATTTGTTCCTTTTCCAATATTTTAAAACTGCTAATTGTACCCACGCCCTTAAAGAAGGGAGACCCGTTTTAAAAGAATTTTAACTTAAATGGCACTCAAGGCATTTTGAAATCCCAGATTAACAAAATATTTTATTCAATGAAGAGCAGAAAGGTCAAGTGAAATTGGGGTTAAAATTTCTGAGGTAACTCAGTATAGAACTCTGAAGTAAATCAGTATATGAGCAGACTTTAGTTCATATGTTTCAGGCTATTGAGAGTTTCATGAGCTTTTCCCTGTGAGAGGCTTTTCCAGTTTTTCCCAAACACCTCAGTACACTTTCTTTGAACATTCACTGACTTTTTTGGCTTCCAGAAGGCTCTACCCAGTAGAAGAAGAAGAGATTGGATTTATACCCTGCCCTTAACTACCCAAAGGAGTATCAGAGAAGTTTACAATCTCCTTTCCCTTCCCCTCCCCACAAAAGACTCCCTGTGAGGTAGGTGGGGCTAAGAGAGCTCTTTCAAGAACTGCTTGTGAAAGAACAGCTCTGAAACAATTTGTAACTGGCCCAAGGTCACACCATCACCTGCATGTGAAGGAGTGGGGAATCAAACCCGGTTCTCACAGAGTAAAGTCCATACTCCTAACTACTACACCAAACTGGGTCACCAAACTACACCAGATTATACCAAACCCCTTCTCTAAACACACTAGTACTCTTTGTGAGTTTTAATTGATTCTTAAGATTTCACAAGGCAGTCTCTAACCACACCAGACCAGGGATTTGTCCACTCTTCAGAGCTATCTCCCTGTCATGACTGAATAGGGAATTTTTCTCTCTCACTAGAAGATCTGTCCCCTTTTTTTGGCCCAAATGGGAGTCTCCTCCTAACTACCCACTCCTATGTTAAACTGCTCTTAGTCAGGGCTGAATTCAGACTGAATTCTCCTTAGCATTCAGTTGAGAAGTCTTTATCTGCTCAACTGATGTTAACCAATCAGATCTCTTGGAGCAGCCTGTCACTCAAGGCTCTCTGGCACTATGTGGAATTAACCCTTCACAGTCCTTTACCTGTTTGTACAGTGCAGTCCATCACAGAATTGACTGAGAAACAGGAACCTGCAAGAAGTGTCAGTGGAAGAAGGTT
>NW_015169290.1:106050-112734 GCF_001447785.1 Gekko japonicus
CAGGACTCTTGATATTATCATCTACAGGAAGAAAATCCAGGAGGAGGCTTTAATTCTTGCTCTAGATTTTTGTAAAAGCATTTGATTCAGTGGAAACCTTATACATTATCTCTCTCTTTAAAAAAATGGGTTTTGACAGTAATTTCCTGAGGATGATACAAACAATTTATTCAAACAATATCGCCAGAATAAGAGTTAACGGATCCTACTCGACCCCATTTAACCTCACGAGAGGTACCAGAAAGGGCTGCCCATTATCACCACTGATCTTTGCTCTCGCGATAGAACCTCTAGCTGAAAAACTTTGTCAAACCAAGAGTTTCACTAGAATAGATATTAACGTGCTTGAACATAAGACAAACTTGTACGCGGATGATCTCACTCTGTATATTACTAATCCGTTATCTTCCATAGAGGCTATACTCCTTACTCTTCAAAACTTCAGGGCTATCTTGGGCCTGCTAATTAACCATAGTAAATCTGAAGTATACCCTATTGTTGTTAAACAATCAATGGCGGAATCGCTACACAAACTTTGGTCTTTCAATTGGATACAGGAAAATTGGAGACATTTGGGCATTATGATTCCACTCAAACTGAAGGATTTGACCAGAGTAAATTTTCATGCTTTGCACTCCAAAAACAAGGTGGACTTTAACAACTGGAACTCTCTTAAGTTATCTTTACCTAATAAGCTTCATTTGATTAAGAGCTTCAAACTCCCGAAATTCCTTTTTCTCTTCTGCTCTTTACCGATTCTTATTACAAAAAAAAGACTTCCAAATTTGGCAAAGATCCCTGACATGCTTCCTATGGGAAGGAAAAAAAATTGAGAATAAATAATAACATATTGCAGACACCCGCTAGACTAGGAGGATTAGACTTTCCCTCATTACAAGCCTACCATCAAGCCATGATATTGTCTCAAATGGTACAAATGCAATACAACGATAATCAGAAGCAATGGAGACTAATTGAACCTCTTTATACAGCTCCATACGATCTTCAGGAAATTGCCTGGATCAAGCCTGACTTGAGACCAAGGTCAATCAAGGAAAATATGTTTGTATTAGCAGCAATCAAAACATGGGATCAGATCAAGAAACTCCTCCCTCAGGGGATCTCTCAAATGTCGGCATTTACATGTCAAAGATGGTTTCTCCCTGGTCTAACTCTGCATACCTTCAAAGACTGGAAAGAAGCTGATCTCAGACGCCCTTATGACTTAGTAGAAAAAGGAAAAATACTGGATAAACAGTACTTCAATCAGAAAATGGGCAAACGTGCACCAGTATTTCCAGTTAAGAAGTCTTATTGATTATCTTTCAGGGTCAGGTACATTTCAAAAGGAGTAACAAATTTAGAAAAAAATTATTAAACTTTACCCTATCTCCCCAAAAGGTATTATTTCCAAAATATACAGTGTGATTGTCACGGAGGAGAGCCGGATAAAACTCAAATTCCAACAGTGTTGGGAAGAAGACTTCACAGTACAATGGAATGAGGCAGACTGGGATATTATATGGTCCTCTCCAGCCAATAGCTCTAGCATATACAATGTTAGACTACAATTTTTCAAACTTTATTCCAGGTGGTGCATAACTCTGCATCAATTATATGAAATAAACTCTAACAACAACCCGATATGTTGGAAAGGATGCGAGCAGATTGGTACTTATTTACATTGCTGGTGGGAGACAGAATATGCAGATCATAAACAGATCAGACATCCCTATCCAAATTCGAAACAATTTGATTTCCAATATTCTCTTACCTTTCAACGCATGATATACTCCCAACCAATGCATATTATCATAAGTGGCTAGTGATGTGAAATTTACTATGGGAATGTTGGCTAACAGGTGATGAAATACTTATCTACTACTTTCCTAACTCATTAGGATAATGATTTTATGCTTAATTGAGGATCTTTCTGTAAAATTGTTAGGCTGTATAAAGCACATTTACATAGTTTCAGAATATTGTATTCTGAGGTACTTTTAACAATTTGAAGCTTTTCTGATATTAATTTCTGTACTGACAAATTAAAACAATAAAGTATTTAATTATATATAAAAAAGAAGAAGACTGGTGTGGGCTTTCAAGAAACCTTATAGGCCTAGGGTCAGCAGTAGCTGAAGGATAGAAGGGGCACAGGAGAAGTGCTAGTGGAAACATGGAACGGTCACTTCCAGACTGGGTTATTGCAACTCTCTCTATGAGGGGCTGCCTTTGACTCTGCTCCGGAAGTTTCAGCTAGTGCAGAATGCGACAGCATGGGTGTTGACAGCAACGCCTGTGCGGGCTCATATCTGCCCAGTGCTGCATTGGGAGACCATCTCTCTCCATATGAACCCCATAGGGCACTGAGATCCACAAACCAACACCTTGTAGTAGTTCCTGGCCCCATATGAGGTCAGGGCCCTGCAAGATCTATTACAGTTCCGCAGAGCCTGCAAGATGGAGCTATTCCACTGGGCTTTCGGTTGAGGTGGCAGATGTCCCTTTTCTCTCCTGGCTAATCTCCCACCAGTGGCCTGAATCTAAATAGCCTTTGGGGTGGGGTAACCACTGTTGCACTCTAAATAATTTGTTTGACATCTGATCCAAGTGTTTTTCATGGTGTTTTATGATTCTACTCTTGTTTTAAATTTTTATTTTAAAGCTGTTTTAACTGTATTATATTAAGACTGAAGTAAACTGCCCTGAGCCCACTCACAGGGAGAGTGGCATATAAATCAAATAAATAAAAATAAACTTGCACAGACACACCAATTGGGAAAATTGGATAACTATCGTAGTTATATAATGTCCCTATCTAACATATATCTGCTGAGTAACTTCTTTCCTTCATGTTTGGCGTAGTGGTTAAGTGCGCGGACTCTAATCTGGGAGAGCCGGGTTTGAGTCCCCATTCCTCAACTTGCACCTGGCTGAATGGCCATGGGCAAGCCATAGTTCTGGTAAGAGCTGTCCTTGAAAAAGAGCAGTTTCTGTCAAGAGCTCTCTCAGCCCCACCTACCTCACAGGGTGTCTGTTGTGGGGAGGGAAAGGGAAAGGAGTTTGTAAACCGTTCTGAAACACCTTTGGGTAGTGAAGGGTGGGGTATAAATCCAATCTCCTTCCTTCTCCTCCTCCATGTACCATATCACCTTTCTGAGAAATGGAAGCCAGATGGTGAGATCCAGGATTACTGTCAACATTTCTCAACTGCACCAAAATATTATAAATAATTCTGTCCACACTTGGATTATATTGGAATTTATTAATGAATATGGTTTGGGTCAGATTTGAAGTAGTAAATAAAATGGGAAGAAAAAGTAGGTAAAAGTTACTTCTGACCTTAGTTCCGATTATTCATGACACTTGTTGTCCTGACTGAATGGTCTACCAGATTCCAGACCCTAGTGCACTGCTGCTGCATCTTCCATCTTGACCTTCCTTTGTTTTTGCACCAGCACAGTATTGACTTCAGTCCCTGTTTTCCTGAGACACAAATTCATTTTTTGTGTCATCATATGGTCTAATGCTCATTGTAGCATTTTTTTAATCTCACAGTTTGAGTCAATTGGCACCTTTAAGACCAACAAAGTTTTATTCAAGGTATAAGCTTTCATGTGCAAGCACACTTCTTCAGATATCTGAAGACATCTTAAAGGTGCCACTAGACTCAAACTTTGATCTACCACTTCAGACCAACATGGCTATCCACCTGGATTCATCTTTAATGTCACTCTAAAGTAGAGTGTGTGCAATGCCATACGGAGGTACCATGCTATACTATAATTTTAATCTTTATTTTTGTATTTTGATTTTATCTTTATACTTGTAAGTTTGTTTGAATTTTTGCATTAAAAATGTAGTGGCTCCTCTTGCTATTTGGAATCCAAAAGGAAAAATAAACAACTTTTTAAAAAGTGATGGATTTGAAATTCAGCTAGACTAGATAACATTTCCATAACATGACATCTAACAGAAATTTGTAAGATGTCAGCGAAGAGAGCAAAATCTGCCTTGGATACTACAATCCTCACTCTTATATACAGGGAAATTGCTTTATTCAGTATCAGCCTTAATTACTTTTGCTCATTTAGATTAATCTATATAATCTAGTATTTGGGCATTTTTTGAGTAAAAAAGGCTTGCTCGAAAGCCAGTCTAATCCAACTCTAGGGATGCGGTGCTCATCTCCGTTTCCAAGCCGAAGAGCCAGCGCTGTCCAGAGGCATTTCCATGGTCATGTTGCTGGCATGACTAGATATCAAGGCACACAGAACGCTGTTACCTTCCCACCAAAGTGGTATCTATTTATCTACTTGCAATTTCTTGCTTTCGAACTGCAAGGTTGGTAGGATATTTTTTTTTTTGAGTTGGACAAAGTAATTTTTCTTCTTGACTTGCAAAGAAGGTTCAAGCAAAGAAATTTGATGCATTTTCCATGAAATGAATTGTGGTTCAAATGCATGTTCTGTAGTCAATTGGTAATTTTGAATTTAATCTACTGATATTAATATTATGTAAATCATGGCAGAGGACATGTTAGGACTGTTTTGTGGTCGTACAAAGAAAAGTACTTTTTTCTCCCCAGTTACCAACTTTTGGAAATTCTAGTTAATGCACAGAAAGGAAAGGAACACTGAGAATCTCTGTTTCTAAGCAGCACTGGAATTGTCTCTGAAGTATAAAGCATAGGAGAAAAAGGCAACAGGACAATCGATTTTGCTTAAAATCAGTCATTAATATTTATTGGCCTTATCTCCAAAACTTGACACTGACTCAAGTCAATGACTGTCTGTCATAGCCAGACTCCATATTTTCCAATTTCAATGAATCCATCATAGATGGGGCTGTTAACATGCCAGCCACCATCAAAATGCAATAGAAATTCTATGGGCAGGAAGGAGGATAGTGTTGGGTTGGGCAATCAACTGAAACATCATTAAGGAGTTCAAGATGGCTCTTACTGCACACATAAATTCAGGCCTATATTTTCCTCCAAAAAGAGAGGAGGAAGAACAGTGTTGGAGCTTGTTAACAGCTGGAGGATGCATTTATCCATCTCCCGCAAATGAACCCATCACCTTGCAGGACTAATTGTGTAGGATACCCAGATGATGGGCTCATTTACAAGAGATAGATAAATGTGTACTCCAAATCATTGTTTGTGTCATATTACCAAATGTCTTACTTAGAGAATTCTTGAAGAAAGAAACACCGGTCTGGAAGTGTAGATCATAGTCAGCGACTTTATAGAGTCGTTCTATAACATGAGACAATTTTCCCCATTCCCTATAAGAAAGACCATGGGAAGTATTTAGAAGTAAAATGTGATTGCAATGAAAATCAAACTCCCACTGGAGACTACTAGAGCAGGCAATACATCATCTTCCCATAGATGTACAACTGTGGTATAAAGAAGGATCATACTTGCTTCTGCATTATCCTGCAAAAACATCCACACTAAAGATTTGTGAAAACTGGAGACATCATAACTGACAAGCGTAAATGTCATCTGACGTTTAAAAGGCTTAATATTCCTCATGGCTGGTTATAAATTTAAATAAATAAATAATAATAAATAAATAGTTTATCTTTCTTGTGTTTTTTTTTTTAATAAAGGTTTTATTGGCTCCCCTAAAAAGATCTTTCTTGTTGAGAGTCCAGGCAGATTACAGAATCAAAAAAACAATACAACAAAAAGTAGAATGCAAGCAACAGATAGCATTAAAACTAGAATGAAAACTGAGAAACATTATAATACATCCACTACAATGCATAGAATAAATACTGCAAGAAAAAAGGGGGGGGGCTTACTTTTTTTAGAGACATTAACACTACTGGTGTTCTGCATTAACACTACAATCCTGTTGACTGAATAAAAATGCTATCCTGAACAATTCTTTTTCAAGAGCAGTAATACCCCTCCACTCTGAGACTCCCTTGGGTAATGTGTTATAAATCCAATCTCCTCCTCCTCCTCCTCCTCCTCTTCTTCTTCTAGAATGCATAAAACCCTGCATGACAGTTTGCAAAGAGGTTCTGTAAAGTAAATTAGAATCCGATTGGAACAGAATTTGGAACTACACATATACAGAAACAATATGAGCACTACACAATACAAGATCCAGTTCAAAATACTAAGCTGATGGCACATTGCTCCTGTCAAATTGCATAGAATATACCCTTATTGTAGTCCACGTGTTGGGCACATATTTGCATTTTTGGTGGAAGTGATCGGTTGCATAGGCTTAGCAAGGCTCCATTCTTATCCCCAAAGACATCTGCTTAGCCTTGACCAGGGCCAGGACCAGTGTTCCCTCTAAATTGAGTCAGTGTGAGCTAGTTCACAGTTCTTTAGCCTCTGGATCACACATTTTTGTCTTACCTCAAGAAGAATGGCTCCAGAGCAAACTATTTTATGCAGTAGCCAAATCACCTGTTCACAACTTTAATGCCAGTAGCCCACCAAGTAGAATTTTTGCTCACAGAACTCCATAGCTTAGAGTGAGCATTGGCCAGGACCTTTTCAGCTCTGGCCCCAGTCTGGTGGAACACTCTTCCAGGTGAGATCAAGGCCTTGCAGGACTTATTACAGTTCTGCACAGCCTGTAAAACAGCTGTTCCGCCAGGCCTGTTGTTGAGGTGGCAGGTGTCCATTTACATCAGCCCCCCCCCCCCCCGGTG
>NW_015169290.1:113423-123557 GCF_001447785.1 Gekko japonicus
GGGGGTAGCCTTACTTTTTTTTAGAGACATTAACACTACTGGTGTTCTGCATTAACACTACAATCCTGTTGACTGAATAAAAATGCTATCCTGAACAATTCTTTTTCAAGAGCAGTAATACCCCTCCACTCTGAGACTCCCTTGGATAATGGGTTATAAATCCTATCTCCTCCTCCTCCTCCTCTTCTTCTTCTAGAATGCATAAAACCCTGCATGATAGTTTGCAAAGAGGTTCTGTAAAGTAAATTAGAATCCGAATGGAACAGAATTTGGAACTACACACACAAAGAAACAATATGAGCACTACACAATACAAGATCAAGTTCAAAATACTGAGCTGATGGCACATTGCTCCTGTCAAATTGCATAGAATGTACCCTTATTGTAGTCCAAGTGTTGGGCACATATTTGCGTTTTTGGTGGAAGTAACTGGTTGCATAGGCTTAGCAAGGCACCATTCTTCTCAAATGTGAAAATATGGCTGTTTAAAATTTCCTGTTCTTCTAGTTAATACTATGAAATAGCAGCCTGAATAACCCTGACTAGCTTGAGCTCATCAGAGTTTGGAAGCTATGTAGGGTTGGTACTTGGATGGGAGACAGCCAAGGAGGACTGAGGTGCTATGCACAGGAAGGCAATAGCAAACCACCTCTGCTCACCCCTTGCATTGAAAATCCCCGAATCCACCATGGTTTGGTTGCTACTTGATGGCAAACAGTAGTTGTTGTTGTCATTATTGTAAATAGTCACAGTCAGATATTTGATCGGTAGCTGGTGTTCTGCAATTAAAGATCTAGCCAAGTTCTTGGGAACTGTAGATGTATCTTTGCAGGATTCTAATAGGAGTGTGCGCTCAGTTTATACCAAGACAAATAAATACTCCCAAAAATACCTTATCAGAATTTAAATGCCTTCTGAGTTCAGTTCACTCACTGAGTCATGCCACAGTGGTGGTGTGGCTCAGCAAGTAAACTGAGCAAGCATTTAAACTTTAACTTTAACTTGGCGACAGAACTCAGCAATCATTTAAAGTTACTACTCAATTATACCCTATGAAGACAATCCCCATAGGGTACAATACCCTTGACCAAAGAATGGTACATTCCTTCTATCTGGGATGGTTGTCCTCTTCGACCGAGCACGCAGCTTCGGGAGGGAAGCACATGGAGCAGTGAGGTAGGTAGGGGACACCCGCCTAGTCAGCCAGATCAGCCGAATCAACCCTGGCGATCAATGGGGTGACATCGGAGCAACTGACATCGGGCGGGAGCGGAGCCTGGCTGTTATGCAGGCCGGCTCTGCCCCCCGCCTACATCATGACACCAGGCATCATGTGTCTGTTGCTACCCGGCTTCCTCAGGGCAGCAAAGCAGCCCCCGGTGACCAACGGCGTTGCTCGGTCGCCGTGAGCTTTGATGTCGCAGCCAGATCACCCTCACATCCAGCCATAGGGTACAATGTAGTCAAATAAATTTTGCAGTCTTGGTTATTTCCTGAATCTCAATACCATCCCAACATCAATATACTTGAACCCAAAAAAATGACAGTATTTTTTTTTGCACACCCCTAATTCTGGCGTTTCGAAGCAACACTGTCTTCTGGAGCTGGTGTTTTTTGCTCAGTGCCCAGAATGTCCAGGTGTTTCTTGAGACTTCTAGGCACTGCTCCAACAGCTCCAATGACTATTCACAAAATGGTAACCTCCCAGAGATATTCATGATCTTCTGCTGTTTCCTGAGATTGCAATGTCAATGATCCAAACTAGTAGTGTGGGGAGAAAAAAAGGTGTTTTTTTTAATTTGGACCCCAAAAGATCAGTATTCTCAATATTTCTGAATTTTGCTTTTCTGCCCAGATTTCTGATTTTTTTTGGGGTCCATTATTCTCTATGGGGAATGGCTTGGGAAAATATAGAATTGTTTTTAAAGGTTTATGGGCGGCTGGGAGAGGTTTTTTTAGAGGTACAGGCACCAAAATTGTAGTGGAGCTGATGGTCTCTGTACTTTAAATAACCCCCAGGGTTCAAGTTTGGTGTAGTGGTTAAGTGCACAGACTCTAATCTGGGAGAACTGGGTTTGATTTCCCACTCCTCCACTTGCACCTGCTGGATGACCTTGAGCAAGCCATAGTTCTGGCACAGCTGTTCTTGAAAAAGAGCAGTTTCTGTCAGAGCTCTCTCAGCCCCACCTACCTCAAAGGGTGTCTGTTGTGGGGAGGGGAAGGGAAAGGAGTTTGTAAGCCACTCTGAGACTCTGAGTGAAGGACGGGGTATAAATCCAGTCTCTTCTCTTTTTCTCTTTTCTTATACAAAGGGGTTCAATTTTATGGGATCCTGAACAGATTCCCCCCAGCCATTCTCCATTATTTTCTATGGAGGGGAAAACAAACTCTGCAAGCTGCTTCCAGGTCACACTACATGGAAGGGCCAGAATCCTCTCACCCTACATTCCTGGTACTCCAACATCTGGAACCACTTATTGATGGATAAAATCACCGATAAACTGAATAACAATGAACCATCCTATGAATATGATGCCTTTTATGGCAGATGGAATCCAATATTGAAAAATTTAGAATATGTCCTGGAAAGAATTACCAAATCTCAACAATCCCAATATTATAATTATATTCGTCATGACTGGGTACTGTGAGACTCATGAAATACTTGTTTATATGCCTTTCTTGTTGCAACTGGTATGCTCTATTTGCACTCGTTAATGATTGTACTTTAAAACTTTTAACTGTAACAAAATTTAGTAGTTGGTCGAATTTGTAAGTTGTAAGTTGTTGAAATTGTGTTATAAATGTTAATGTTTAAAATTATAATAAAAACTCATTTAAAAAAAGCCATGCCTGCGAGTAGCAATCACTGACAAACAGCAAGTTGAACAGAACCATTTCAGAGCTCAGTAATCCCAGTGGAACCAGAAACCAATATGCCAAGCCAAACAGAACCAAAAGAAAACCAGAGAATCTCTGCAGTGGAAACTGAAGGAGGGCATTTTTTCAAGCCCAGCACAACCAGTTGAAGTCTACAGAATGGCCAGCAGAACCAGTGCCACTGTCACAATGCAAGCTTAAAAGGGCTGATCTCAAAGAACAGAGTCACAAGAAATCCAAGCAAGGGGGAGTGGGTTGCAAGCTCAGCACAACCAGTTCAGTGTACAAAATGCCCAGCAAAACCCAGTGCCCCTGTGGCAATTCAAGCAAAAGAGGATTAATGTCACACCAGAGAATCCCTACAGTACAAACTGAAGGGGGGATTTTTTTCAAGCCCAGTACAATCAGTTCGGTGTACAGAATATCCAGCAGAACCCAGTGCTACTGTGGCACTACAAACTTAAAAGTACTGATCTCAAAGGCATGGGAGAATGAGATCGGGAATTCACCTCCCAACCCTTGGTGGGGTGCCATTGATGCCAGCACCAATTTTGAGGAGCATAGGCATGACATTGTATGCATCACTTTCAATGGAGGTCCAAGTCACGAATGTTGTCAGGTGAGCCTTTGACCATTTTCGGCTGGTCAAGCAACTGATTCCCTACCTTTCTTTCTGCAACTTAGCTACAGTAACCCATGCAATAGTCACCACCAGACTGGACTACTGCAACTTACTCTATGCAGGGCTGTCCATGACTCTGATCTGGAAAATTCAGCTGGTACAAAAGGCAGAGGCACTCCTCCTGACTGGGTCATCTTCGCTGATGCACATACAGCCAGTGCTTCGCCAGCTGCATTGGCTTCCAGTTGAGTACTGAATCAGGTTCAAGGTTATGGTATTAACCTTCAAAGCCCTATGTGGTCTGGGGCTGTCATGTCTGCAGGACCAGCTCTCCCCATGTGTTCCTCGGAGAGCCTTGCATCCTCTGGTGGTCCTTACCTCCAAAGACATCTGCTTAGCCTTGACCAGGGCCAGGACCAGTGTTTCCTCTAAATTGAGTCAATGTGAGCAAGCTCACAGTTCTTTAGCCTCTGGATCACACATTTTTGTCTTACCTCAAGAAGAATGGCTCCAGAGCAAACTATTTTATGCTGTAGCCAAATCACCTGTTCACAACTTTAATGCGAGTAGCCCACCAAGTAGAATTTTTGCTCACAGAACTCCATAGCTTAGAGTGAGCATTGGCCAGGACCTTTTCAGCTCTGGCCCCAGTCTGGTGGAACACTCTTCCAGGTGAGATCAAGGCCTTGCAGGACTTATTACAGTTCTGCACAGCCTGTAAAACAGCTGTTCCGCCAGGCCTGTTGTTGAGGTGGCAGGTGACCATTTACATCAGCCCCCCCGCTCCACCCTGCTCTTTCTATCTGTACCTAGATATGCTACTGATGATGTTTAATGCCCACTCGCTCAACTCTCTGTTCCATCTGGGCATTCATACAGGGTCATCCAGGAGATCTGTTGATTGATCGCCATCTTGAGAGTTATGTTATTAGATTTTAAATTAGACTATTGCTTTGTATTTTAAATGTTTTTATTTGGTTGTAAGCCACCCTGAGCCTGCTTGCAGGGAGGGTGGGATAGAAATGCAATAAAATAAATAAACAAATAAGAGCATGGAGTCACAAGAAATACAAGTTGGGGAGGGGGCGGGATTTTGCAAGCATTGTGCAAGAAAATGGGAAGGAAACACAAAGGAGCACCAGCAAAGGGGAAAGAAATCTCTTGAAACTGACAAGACTAGTTTGAAACTGGGAAGAGCAACAGAGAAGCCCACATAAACTCCAAGACACAGGGGGAAAAAAAAGAAACAAATAGTCCCAGGGAGCCTGCAATGCTCTGGTTCTTCTTGGAGAATCCCAAATGTATATGGGATTCTTTCAGGATTCCCCCCCCCCCGTTTTCTTGGATATCTTTGGGATGCCAAAATATACCCGAAAATACCAATGAGGTATTTCTCAGGTATATTTTTGGCTCAGATGTATCCAAATGCACACCCCTAATCCAAACCCTCTCATTTTTTTCTACAATGGCAATATTAGGGGCTTTATGCTCCAGGTGTTTGTTTGTTTGTAATCAAAAGTCCCAAAGAATCTTTGTTTCATCATTCTCCATGATCTAGTCTGGTTTGTACTCCCATACGTTTCTGGCTGATGGTAAGTCACCAGCAACTTAGAACCTCTACTGGATAATGACAGTTCTCTTTCACAAGTACTGGGGGGCAAACTTTTTCTTGCACACAGACAGTCTCCTATTCTTAAACAACTCCTCACCCACAATAATACAACATCTAATTTGAACATGACAACTGGTACGAGAGCTTGCAATAAACCCAGATGCCAACTTTGCTGCCACATATGCCCAGACAACATGATCACTGGACATAACAACATCAAGTACACCATCTCAGGCTGATCTTCTAACATTGTATATGCCATTAAATGCCAACAATGCCCTTCTCTACATAGGGCAAACAGGTCAAACCCTATGCCAAAGGATAAATGGACACAAATCTGACATTACAAAACTGAGAAACCTATAGGACAACATTTCAACCTCCTACGGCACTTAGTGGGTAACCTCAAAGTAGCTGTTTTATCACAAAGGAGTTTAAAAACTGGACTGGAACAAGAGACTTCTGAATTGCAAGTTATTACAACACTTTGAACAATGGAACATCCAGGGCTTAACAGAGATATTGGGTTTTTATCTGGCTACATATGCTAAGTCACTCAGTTCTCACAGAATTAAACTTTGTTTGTCTTAAAGGTGCCATTGGACTCAAACTTAGTTCTCACATCTGTTGATAACTCTTTTATTATCCTTATACTAATTTGCTGCTATTCACAGATCTTACCAACTGTGTTATTCCAGTCTTAGCTGTAATTAGCCCTTCCTGGAAACTAGCCCCGTCCATATGTAATGCTTGAGGAAATCTGTTTCAGTATAACTGAAGAAGTGTGCATCTACACATGCTAAGTCACTCAGTTCTCGCTTATATCCAGAATTGAACGTTGTTTGTCTTGAAGGTGCCACTGTACTCAAACTGAGTTCTCACATGTTTGTTAACTCTTGTATTTGTATGCTAATATTCTGCCATTCACAGATTTTACCAACTGCTTTAATTCAATCTCAGCTATTTATTTATTTATTTTATTTTATTTATACCTAGGGCTGCCAAGCCGCGGCGGGGGATCCGTGCATCTTCACAGGATCCCTGCTGCGGGGGACAGTGATACGCGTTGCACCGCCGTTGCCAGAATGTGACACTATGCATCGCTCTGGCAACGGGACTCCAAACAGCCCCGTTGCCAGAGCAACGTGTAGCGTCACATCCTGGCTATGGCGGTGCAACGCGTATCGCTGTCCCCCGCAGCAGGGATCCTGTGAAGACACACGGATCCCCCGCCGTGGCTTGGCAGCCCTATTTATACCCCACCCTCCCCGCCAGGGCAGGCTCAGGATGGCTTACATATATGCAAAAGCTAAAAACAGCAATATAATAAAAGCATTAAATCTTAAAACAACAACATAAAGTGCTAATAACAATTTAAGTAACAATGGTGAAGGCAAAGTAGCACCAACACACTAGTAAATG
Source organism: Gekko japonicus (assembly GCF_001447785.1). Classification (NCBI taxonomy): domain Eukaryota; kingdom Metazoa; phylum Chordata; class Lepidosauria; order Squamata; family Gekkonidae; genus Gekko; species Gekko japonicus. The sequence continues at coordinate 119,960 of NW_015169290.1, forward strand.
CAGTCGGTAATAGATTTTAGTTTTGGTGGAACTCAGTCTGTCGGTGATGGTATTGGGCCCAGGGCCTTGATATATTAGGTGTGGCTCCTTAATTAAAGGCCTGATGGAAGCGCTCCATCTTGCAGGCCCTGCAGAACTGTAAAAGGTCCCACAGGGCCCTAAGGTCTTCCAGGAGCTCATTCCACTAGCGTGGAGCTGCTACTGAAAAGGCCCTGGCCCTAGTTGATGCCAGCCTGACGTCTTTCGGGCCTGGAAGGGCCAGATGGTTTTGGGACCCTGACTGCAGTGCTCTCCGGGGAACATGTGGGGAAAGGCAGTCTCTTAGGTAGGTAGGCCCCTGACCATAAAGGGCTTTAAAGGTAAGTACCAGCATTTTGAAGCGAATCCGGTATGCTATAGACAGCCAGTGCAGATAAGCGATACTTATCACCTAGTTACTTATGCATCTTGACTCTAACTAGCTAACATCTCTCTAACTATATGTGATGGTTGCAGAAATCTTGTTTCAATGTATCTGAAGAAGTGTGCATGCACACAAAAGCTTATGCCTAGAATAAACTTTGTTGGTCTTAAAGGTACCACTGGAATCAAATTTGGTTCTTTTGCTTCAGACCAACATGGCTACCCAACTGAATCTGATAAAGAATCAGTCTCTGATTATGACTTTCCAGACATTTTCAAGTCAATAAGTGTGAAATCTTCGGGCCTGTCTTTGACAGCTGGTAACCCAGGCCTGTGCTGTTGAGAATGATTGTGAGTGGTATTAGGTCAATGACAAAGAGGAGATGGTGAATCTCCTTGGAAAATCCCTTGTTTGTTATTAATTGTTCCAATTTCTTTTCTGTTCACTGTCAAGCCGGTGTTGGTGACATTTTTTAGAACCGTTATTACAGCTTTACTGATGCCTACCACTTCTAGTGCTTTCAGGATCCTTGTATGAGGGAGTGATTCAAATGCCTACTTGTAATCAATCCAAGTGACATTCAGGTTGGTTTTCTGCCTTTTACAATTTTGTAAGACCATTTTATCAATCAGAAACTGAACTTTAGTGCCCTGGGAATTTTGAAAGATTCCTTTTTGTTCATGTGGTAAAATTGAATTGAGCTGTAGATAGTCTTGAATGGAACTGGCTACAATTCCTGTCAGTAGACTAAAAGTTGGGAGGCAGGTAATGGGGCAGAATTTGCTTAGGCACTGATTTCTCTTTCTCCTCATGGGATGCTAGCTTGCCGTGCTGGTGGGGTTTGTGTGCTCCAGGAAACAGAGGGCTATGCTATTGGCAGAATAGCTGTTGGCAGGGTGTCCCATGATAGACAGACCTCTGCTAAGAAGTCAGACTTAATGCATCCCAAGCACACATTCAATATGGTGAGAAAATTGAATTCGAACTCCATACCAGCTCGGTCATCACCTGAGTTAACAAGGAGCACATCAGAGATCAGTGTTTTTGGATGTTTTGGCAAAAATGGATACAGGACATAGGCCCTTCTGTTTGGGCAACTAGGGCAGAGGCCTGATGTGCTACTGGAAGTAGGATGTTTTAGAGCCAGTTTGGTGTAGTGGTTAGGTGTGCAGACTCTAATCTGGGAGAACCGGGTTTGATTCCCCACTCCTCCACTTGCACCTGCTGATGTGACCTTGGGTCAGTCACAAGCTCTGGCACAGCTGTCCTTGAAAAAGAGCAGTTTCTGTCAAGAGCTCTCTCAGCCCCACCCACCTCACGGGGTGTCTGTTGTGGGGAGGGGAAGGGAAAGGAGTTTGTAAACTGCTCTGAGACTCCAAGTGAAGGGCAGGGTATAAATCCAATCTCTTCTTCTTCTTCTTCTTCTTCTTCTTATAAAGAAACCAGAGCAGGGACCTGATCAGCTACTGGAAAACCAGCAATGTAAAAAAACCTTATATTAAGAACAAAACAGAATCATCATGGAAAGTTGTTGTTAGTCAAAGTCAGATGTTTGACTGATAGATGGTGTTCTGCAATTCAAGATCTATCCAAGTTCTCAGGAACTGCAGATGTACCTTCGCAGGATTCTGACTGTTTGCTGTTATCACTGGTCTTCTGAATCATGGCTTTCATAACTATACATTTTGAGTGCTTGCTCTTGTGTGGCTAGAATGAGACCTTCCATTTCTTTCTTCAAGCGCCCATTTTGGAAGAAGAAGTGTTAGTAGTAGAAGAAGATGAATTGGTTTTACACCCTGTTCTTCACTACCCAAAGGAGTTTCAGAGCAGCTTACAATCACTATCCCTTCCTCTCTCCATAACAGACACCCTGTGAAGTAGCTGGGGCTGAGAGAGTTCTGAAAATTTGACTGACCCAAGGTCACCCAGCTAGCTTCATGTGGAGGAGCGGGGAATCAAATCCAGTTCTCCAGATTAAATTCCACTGCTCTTAACCGCTACACCAAGCTGGCCCCCACACATTTTCCATATATTTTCACAATCAACTTAATTTTCTATACCTTTCAAATATTGCCCAGAGGGATGGGCACATATCACATTTTTAAAGTTCACTTCATGGTTTGTGGCTGAACCATGAACTGAACCATGAACCAATATGAACCAAACCAGTTCATATCAGTTTGTGACCCCTGCTTTCTGCTCTCTTCCACTTTTCATGGGGAACAGCAAGCAGTGGGTTAAATGGCTCTGAGCTACTTCACTCCCTGCTTTCTGCTCCCTGCAGCTTTTGGTGGTGAGTAGAAAGCAGAGGGTTCAATGGCTCCGAGCAAATGGCTCGAAGCCCTTTAACCCTCTGCTTTCTGCTCACCATGGCTTTTGGTGGGGAGTAGAAAGAAGGGGTTTAAATGGCCCTGAGCCATTTAAACCAAACAGCTGAGAGGTGGGGAGCAGAAAGCAAAAGTTTAAATGTTTGGGAGCCATTTAAACCCCTGCTTTCTGCTCTTCACGAACCACCATGGACTGCCTTAAAATTTGTGGAAGTTTGTGGTGGCTCTTCAGTTTGTGAATAACACTTTGTGAACAATAAACTGACCAAAATTCATCATGAACTTTAGTTTGTGAGCTAGTGCATGCCCATCCCTAATTGTCCATACAATTGCTTTTCCTTCCAGTTGTCAAAGTGAGTTTTGATTGCTATCTTTTTGTAATTTTCTTTGGTTTCTGTAACCTTAAATAAGTTGGCCTTGTACACTTAAACTAGAAGATACCCTTTGCTTTTCTTGGTGAATCCATTCAGTGTGATCAGCATCACTTTTTGGGTGTAGTGAGTGATGCATTATTATCTTGCAAGTTTTGTGATCTATTGCTTCTAATTCTGCTTATTTCCAATCAATAATGAGAGCTGTGTTTCTTAGAACAAGGGTTACCCACATGTTAATTGCCTTTACTGTGTTGTCTCCTTTTAATTTTGTTCTCAATATCATTTTAATTCTTTGGTAATACTCCTTGGTTGTATTTTTCTTAATAAGGTTATATTTGATGTTGTTAGCTTTCAAAATTCCAAGATATTTGTACTTTTCTTCAAAACCCAGTATTTTGACATTATTGTTTGGCATTTTAATTTCTTCGTGTTCAATGATCTTTCCTTTATTCATTGTGATTGTGCCACATTTGTCAAGGCCAAATTCCATTGCT
>NW_015169291.1:0-22479 GCF_001447785.1 Gekko japonicus
AAATATCACACTAATAGAAGATAATTATAGTAAATTACTATCAGAAATTAAAAAGGACTTTCAAAAATGGAAGGATTTAAAAGTATCATTTATGGAGAAAATAACTATAGTAAAGATGAATATTCTTCCTTGATTTCTTTTTCTGGCACAGAATATCCCAATATTGAGAAATACAAAGTATTTTCATGAACTGGATAAAATCTGTAGTCAATTCATCTGGGACAATAAGAAACCTAGGATTAAACAAAAAGTAATGCAGGATAAAAAAGAGCGAGGCGGATTTGGTTTCCCAAACTGGAATCTGTATTATAAAGCAGCTGCATTAGGCTGGATAAAGGAATGGATAACACTAGAAAATACAAGGCTTCTAAACTTAGAAGGATTTAACTTACCCATGGAGAAAATTACCAAGAGCTTTAAGCAACATACAATAAGAGGCACATTGATGAAAATATGGAAAGAAACAAAAAAAAATTTTTATGAGAAAATCCCAAAATGGGTATTTCCTCTAGAGGCACTCATAAAACCGACGTTATACAACAAAAACAAGAGAGTAACATATGAAAGACTTTTAGACAGAAATAACAATTTAAAACAGAAGAAGAATTGGTCATTCAGAATATTAGACTCACCTGGTGGGAAAATACACAATTAAAGACAAGAATCAACAAGGATAAGAAAATGGGATTATACAGTAACAATAATGATTTAGACAAGATATGGCTCTCATCAAATGATAAACTAATCCAAAATCTGTATAACTTTCTACTAACCGATTATTTACAAGACGAAACAGTTAAAACAACCATGATAGCATGGATGAAAGATTTAGATCATAATATAGACATAGACCAATGGACTAAAATTTGGAAGTCAGCTAAATTGATGAGAGCTATACCATACAAAGAAAATATATTTAAAATGTTCCATAGGTGGCACTGGACACAAGATAAAATAGCAAAATGCTATGTGAATGGAAATAGAAACTGTTGGAAATGTAAAAAAAATGTAGGCACATATTTTCACATGTGGTGGAGACGTGAAAAAATACAAAAGTATTGGTGCAAAATATATAAGATAGTGAAAGAAATAACAGGACTTGAAATACCATTTGTACCAGAAGTATGCTTATTAAATATATTTCCAGAACAATGTAATAAGGAAAATCTATATATAATGTTTACTTTTACAGCGGCAAAAATAATGTTCGCAAAATGTTGGAAATCAGATATAATACCCTCAAAAGAGGAACTGATAGAAAACTTGTTATTGTTGGCTGAAATGGATAGGTTAAGTTTAATACTACAAGGGAAAGACCAGAATGTATATGAGAAAAGATGGGAAAAACTGTATATATGGTTGAATAATACGATGTGAAAAAATGACTCATGAAAATATAAGTGTAAATCTGTTAAAGGCTGTATATAATGTTGAAAAATTATATATATATATATAAAATGTCCTAACCACAGGGCTGGATTGGATCCAGCCTTCTGATGAATGAAGCATGTTTGCAGAAGATATCTTTTTTCTCTTTTCCCTTTCCATCGCAGCTACGTACACCCCTGAAGTGCAGCTTTTGAGTGCTGAGGAACCCTTAAGAGGAGTATGGGAACTAGAGCAGGGGGCTATCAATAGGCAACCAGAAAACAAAAATCACACAACACTCCCAACCAGCCCCCCCCCCCAATTTGCAGATTTTGCTGAACTTGTGAAAGAGTAATCAGGTTGCCAACTCCAGGTTGGGAAATTCATGGAGCTTGGAGGGGTGGAGCCTGGAGAGGGTGAGGTTTGAGGACGGGTCGGACCTCAGACAGGTACAATGCCATAGAATCCACCCTCCCTACCAGCCATTCCCTCCTGGGTAACAAATGTTGCCAATCTCCCATGTGAGGGGAGATCACTCAAAATTGCAACTGCTCTTCAGGTAGCAGAGATCAGAGAAAATGGTGGACTCTATGTCATTATGCCCTGCTGAGGTCACCACGGCACATTGGCGCTGAGTGCCCAAGGACGGGGCACTCTCCCAGAGCCTCTTTCTAGAGCTCATTGTATTTATTTCCACAATGGGCCTTATTCCTAGTAATTCCATAAAGACCCACTGTGGCTAACAATACACACACCAAAAAAACCCTAAAGAAATGGAGTGGAGTCTTCTGATGATCAAGCAGGTCTACTTTCTCTGTTGGCTGATCTCTACCTAGCCCAAGGCTTGACCCTTAGGCTAAGAGCCAAAGGACTAGAGTCCTTTAGCACTTTCCCTTTGCCTTACACAAGAAATGGTGTAGAGTCTTCCGATGGTCAAGCAGGTCTGCTTTCTGTTGGCCATTTTCTCCAGGTGAAATGATCTCTGTCACTTGGAGATCAATTGTAATAACTGGAGATCTCCAGCCACCATCTGGAGGTTGGCAACCATACTTAGTACACTTATTTGGTAGCTGCTTTGAAGTGTTGATTTAGTCTGGGTAAATTAGGTGCATCTGTGAAAGACTTTGCATACCCCTACTGGGGTTTTTAGACTGACTGCCGTCACCATTTATGTTAGAAAAAATGGTCTGATTTTGCTATCAGATGTAATGTTAGAAGCCTTTGTGCAATATGCTTCACAGTACAACTGAGATTTCCCCTTATGCCTTTCAGAGGGTCATTTTCAACATTGTCAACTTCAGTAAAACAAAAAGCCTCTATCGTGATGGAATGGCTCCAATGGTAAAATCCACAAGCAGGCCTAAATGGTAAGTTAACACTCCCCTTAATGTTGCATTTGTGGAGGGAGCTTTCCAATGGATTTTGGAACTGTTATTCTGTGTTTCATTGAAACTTTGATATTTTTGTTTTAGCTCTGCTTATATTTGCTTCAGCTATTCTATTATTTTTCTCCCATAGTAGTAGATATTCATTTTATATTATGACTTAATTTTATGAGAGGCTGCTTGATGCTCACAGGGTAAGGCAAGAGAATCCTAATGCACATTTGGTGTCCTTAAACAAGCACTGACCTGGTAGAGAAGTAGCCATTCATTGGCAACTGATTGCCTACTTCTGCTCCTTACCTTGCTTTTGCAGTTTTGGCATAAAAGGCTAGCAGGGACTGTTGTGTATCCTAATATACTTCAGAGCAAACAGGAGGGACTCAGTGCTTCTCATCTCAGTCTCCCCGCTAGCAGCCTGCAGGAGTGCAGGGCCTACTAAGAATCTGCAGAACCTGGCCTAGAGCCCTAGAAACAGCTTAGTTAAGTATTGTTATTCCTTATTCCAATAGCCAAGTTACCCGACCTACAGTTACTGCTAATAAAGAGGCCTTCAGTCAAATGTTTGTTGTTTGCTCCACTACCAAAGAGGGGCAAAGGCAAGGAAAGATTCTGCATTGTGCTTCTTTTCAGCATCAAATTGGATATTTGATAACTAAGTGTGTACCTTTATAGCTGTCCCTTAGTAAAAACTGTATGGACTGGGGCTGTGGCTCACTGGTAGAGCTTTGTATGCAGAAGGTCCCAGGCTTAATCCCAGACATCTCGATTTAAAAGGACCAGGTAGTTGGTGATAAAGAAAACCTCTGTTTGAGACCCTGGAGAACTGCTGCCAGTCAGAATAGACAATAATGACCTTGATAGAGCAACGATCTGACTTGGTGCAAGGTTAGCTTCACATGTGTGCATGGGGTTTAACAAGCTGAACAGTTTACCCGTAAGTAGCATGGAGGTGTTTGATGGTTATGAAAGCAGAACAAACCAAGGCAGATATGTGAGATCAGATGATGTAGGCTCTTGCTGTTTTCTTTATGCTGGCTTAGCATTTAGCAGAAATTAGCATTTAGGGGATAGTTCGCGAGATGCTATCCCCCCCCCACCCCCGGTGACAGTTTAATAGACCAGGGTCTGATGAACTGTGCTCTTAAATATTTTTATTTCCGTTGTAAAGATATTATTTTTATTTTAACTCTTATGATGCTACTAACTTTTGACTTAATCTGTAGACATATACTCAGAAGTTACTCGTTGGATTGAATGGGGTTTACTCCCAAGTAAGCATGTATGTGATGGCAGATTTGGTGCCATTATTATTCTCCCTTGCACCCCTTTTTCCAAATATATTATTTGTGTATTTCCCTGCTAATTAATTTTAGAGTGCCAGTACTTTACTGCACATTTTTCCTTTGGTGTAGTTTCACATTTAAAGAAAATCTATATAAAGCAAGACAAAATAAGACAGTAAAGTAACATTTATAAAATCTGCAAGTTTTTCCAGTATTATTTTGGTTGGGGTGATTTCCTTCTTTAATTTCTTGAGTAACTCATTTTTTTTCTAGTTTAAAATTTATGTACTTGAACACTTAACAGAGATCACTATGCTCCCAAGTAAGAAGGATGAATGGCACAGCCCAGAGGCAAATAGCTGCCATAGGTGCTTTTCTTTTTTCTTTTCTTTCAGGCATCTTTACCACTACATACAAACAAGCTGCCTGAATCTAACCAGTAACCCTTATATCCAACAGTGGCAGCATTCAAAACTACAAAGGGAAAACAGGTGGAACAAATAAATCTTTTCCTGTGCATAGTGAAGCAATCTAGGGCAAGGGTGTCAAACATGCGGCCCGGGGGCCTAATCAGGCCCCCGGAGGGCTTCTATCGGACCCGCAGTGGAACTGGCTGTCTTCTACTTCTTCTTTCAGTTCTGCTGCTGCTGCGTCATTGTAGGTTTACAGCTTACATATACACTCCTGAACAGCAGACTCAAGATTGTAACAGCACAGACATTTTGATGTACTAATTCAGAGCAAGAGGTGTCAGTTATCAGACACTGTTAAATAAACAAAATATTGCAAGAGTGCTAATGTTTGAAGCATGTTTTTATTTTAAGTAAAAAAAAAACCCCTTTGTGTTTGCATCCTTTATAAAGTTTATATCTCCACTTTCTGGCGTTACATTTTATGACACAGATGGCCCGGCCCAACAAGGTCTCATTTATGTCAGATCCGGCCCTCATAACAAATGAGTTTGACATCCCTGATCTAGGATGTTTTATGAACAGAATGAAGTTCACACCTAAACATCATGTGTGTGATGTAAGTTTGCACAGCTTCTCAGAAGTGTTGGAAGTGAAGGACTTTGTGCTGTCTCTTGGCCTCAGACTTCATAGGGGATTTATAAGAGATTCAGAGAGATAGAGAGACCAGGACACTGACTGTCCTTCCCTTTAATCTTTGATGCTAAGCCCTTTGATGTGTAGATTGCTACCCTTAGGGAAACTTCCTTCCTTCAGGTCTAACACCTTCTCTCCACACTATGCCCACCTTCTCCATCTTGGCAGCATGAGAGCAGGACATGTGTCCTGTATCTCTAACTATCCTAGTGAGTTAAACTAGAATCCTTTCTTTATCCTGTCTAGAATGGAGCTCCTTAAATAAAAAACCCCTCATATTAGTTTTACAAAGATAAAGGGGCTCTGTGTGTAACTTTGTTTCTGGACAGCACATACACTAACCAGATGGGCTCTACTGTGTTATGTGCCATGAGTACTCTGCTAACTAAACAAAACCCATCAAGAGGAAGGCATGGTTCCAAGCATTTTAGTTCCCAAAATTCCCCTCTTCTCTCAGAGTGGTTTCACCCTTTATTTATTTACTACACTATCAGTACCATTCCAGGCAGTTACACCCTTTGAACTGTTCTGTCAAAGAGGTCAGAATGGCTTTCCTGTCATTCCCTTGATAGGGTACCATCTGAATGTATTTTGAGACCAGATTTGCTTAGCTATAGAACTAGGACTGTGTTCAAAAGGAAATGTACAGGAGCACTTCTGCGTCTACTCTCTGTGGCATGTTACATCTTAAAGTAGAATAGGCTCCAAGCACATTTTGTGCCTGCACACATCCCCAAAGGAGAGATTTGTGAGTTATGGACAATAGGGGAAAGAACAAACAAACAAAAAAAGAAAATGCTGTTTTGGTAGGGGCTTCTTTTATTTACTTCATAGCAGTATCAGTTTTTGATCAACTTTTGAAAAGTGTTTTCTAACAGGAAAGTATGGCAGCTACATCATTGGCATCCTTAGGAATCCAGTGCTAGGCACTGCCTCCCCCACCCCAAAACATTTGACAGTTCTGCACATAGGATACCACCAGCATAAAAAACTGATTGCCACTGGGTGTCTTGATGGCAACTAGTGACATTTTTTAAAGGAACAGACTGGCTGAAGTGAAATAGTCTTAACAGTAGCTATTAGCCTACAATTGTAGCTTTCATTATCAGCTACTTTATATCTCTAACTAAATAGCTGAGATAAATTGGTCCTGGGTATTGCTGCCATGTGGTGATAATGAACTTCCTCATAATTTGCAAGGACTTGTGGAGTGGGGGGGGAGTTTTCCTCCCACTCAGCTTCCTCTTTTTCTTCCCTGAGGGTACCCACAGGCTGACCTTTTCTTTTTCTCTTCTCTCCTTCCCACCCACCAGGCAACATACCTTTATTCACCCATCTCCATCTTTTCCTCCTTCCCCACCTGGGAAAACTGTGCATATCTGGCTGCTGGGCAGGGCCCAGTTGTGTGGTGCTGGTTGCTAGGCCTGGCCCAGTTGCATAGTACCAGCCCCCAGTTGCATGGTGAGTCTTCTCTATGTATGGGACTCGATGCTGTGCCTGTAATGGTGGTTTCTGATATGTCAGGAACCTACAGTCTTCTCTTGGCATCTTAGCAGCTGCTTATTTTATCTTAGCCCAGTTGATGTAGTATAGTTGATGTAGTATATTCTAGTTGATGCAACATATCCTGGGTTCCTTCAACTGAATCCACAGATCTTACAGTTTGGTGTAGTGGTTAAGTGCACGGACTCTAATCTGGGAGAACCGAGTTTGATTCCCCACTCCTCCACTTGCACCTGGCTGGATGACCTTGGGCAAGCCATAATTGCCCCCCAAGCCGGAATAACGAGGCAGACAAGAATATTGGGTACTAATGGGCCACTTTATTAACTATTACAACATAACGGCAAAACAGGGAGGAGACAGATGCGGCAAGGCAAGGCTACGGGTCAAAGACCCTTCCCTCACCATAATGATCTAGGGCGAGCCACCCAGCCCCGGAAGCAAGGCAAATGAATGCCTTCCCTCCGGCCAGCACGGCGAGGGTATTGCCTGGGAGAACCACCCCCGAGCCGCGGGGGTCAAAGGGCGGCAAATCCCAGGCAAAGCCCTTAGGGGTCTGCTTTCCCCGTCCCGGGTCGCAGGGCCCAAAGACTGTACCGACAAGACCCCTACCAAACGGGTAATAAGCCGGTGCTCCCCGTGCCGCCATCTGCTCAGAATAACAACCTGCCAACTATCGTGACCGCCTATTTATAACTCGCCCACCCAACAAAACCATCGCTGCAGCCACAGTTCAAAGTAGGCAAAAACACCCCTTCCATAGGCCAATCAAGAAGAGGCGAAAAATTCCTACTTGGCCCCCAAATGAGCGACCAGTTAACACCTGAACTGCACTGGGCGGGAGGGTGGGTCGAGTGCAGCGCGGCAACTGAAGGAGGAAGGCGAGGGCCGGCTTAAGCAACTTCCGGCCCCGCCCCCCTGTTAGTCCCGAGTGCCACGTCTGCCTAATCCTTGCAGGGCGGCAAAGGCGACCTGCCCCAGGCACGCCCCCTTTGGGCACGGCCCGGGCCGAGCCGAAAGTGGCCTATTATGCTAATTAGTTCCTTCTGGGCGTGGCCAACGTGGGAGCCAGCCGGAACTCCGTTCCTGTGCGTTTCTGCCCAAAAATAGCCCTGGTTACATTTCTTACCAGATAAGATACAGTGAAACAGGAGATATGCTAATGAAATATGATGTAATTTCGCAGGTAAAATTGATCCAAATGATTTGCTTCTTCATAACTGTGAGATGACAAGTGAAGTGAAAGGCAGTAAAATCTAAAGTCTCTTTCTTGATAATCACTGTTGCAATTGTACTTCTCTCCAGTGGAGCCTGAGCGGTGGGTGTTGCCTTCTGACACACTTCTGGTGATGTCAGGGTGTGTGGATTATGCAAATAAGCTATGCTAATGAGTTATGCTAATGAGCTCCTGCACCTCTTTTTCTACGAAATGACCCCTGAGCAGTTCTCAAACTTCAGTAACCCAGGGCCCCCCAATTTATTTATTTATTTGGATAGCTAAGCCTGCCCCCACTTCCTAACTCTTGTCAGATAGCCCCTTTCAAATGTGCAGTAAGCTTCTCATGCCTTATGGAGGCATCTCTCCTCTAGTGACTGAAAAGCAATAAAGTGAGGACCACTTTGGTTTAGTGTTGCCAGCCTCCAGGTGGTAGGATGACCAAAGATAAGTGAGTAGAAAATAGTCAACGGCAACCATGATATATATTTATGAAGGGAATATCACTCTTGTATAGATTTTCAAAAAGGAGATCAATACTAATATTAATACATTTCTGTACATTCGTACAAGAATAAACATCAAAAAATGATTCCAGAATGTTGACAAGCATAGTCCAATAACCTAAAATTCTTACCAACAGTAAATTTTCTTTGTGTCTTTCTTGTACTAACATTGGATTATAGATAGTTAGCATAAAGGTCATGACTCTGCAGACAGGCTTGGTCCAACAGCCGTTTCATAAGGCTTCTTCAGAGAAGAATACGTGTAGATTCAGTGACTTGTTTCCTACTCAACATGACCTCTGATGAACAATTGTTCTATCTCCAGTCTATCTCCTATCCCCAGTCACCCTGACTCTCACATGGGTGTGTTTCATGGTATCCTAAAGGGCAGGCTTCCCAACCTCCAGGTGGTGGCTGGAGATCTTCTGGGATTACAACTCATCTCCAGGCAATAGAGATGAGTTCCCCTGGAGAAAATAGCTGCTTTGGAAGGTAGACTCTGGCATTATACCCCATTGAAGTCCCTCCCCTCCCCAAACCCTGCCCTCCTCAGGCTCCACCCCCCAAATCTCCAGGTATTTCCCAACCTGGACCTGGCTACTCTACACATCAAAGCAAGTTTATGTCAAATGTTTTTATTAGTAGTTGATTCTGTCAGGCCACAACTCATAATGCCCTGGCCCAAGAGCCAGTTTGGTGTGAAAGCCAGTTTGGTGTAGTAGTTAAGTACACAGACTCTAATCTGGGAGAAGCGGGTTTGAAATATACTGGGTTCGACATGTGATCAGCTCATGCTTTATTGTGATTACAGCCTGAACTAAAGACAACTCTAGCAGGACCGAAGCCCTGCTTAAATCCATGACTCACACCACACACACACACACACACTCTACCCGTGATAGGTTATTTACAGAGGTACCCCCGGGCAATAGGTCCATCCCAGGATCCTAGCAGTCTGTTGTTCTGTGTAGCCAAACTGGGTCCGTTGATGTTGGGCCCAGTACATAACAACATTTGATTCCTGACTCCTCCACTTGCAGCTGTTGGATGACCTTGGGCAAGCCATAGTTCTGTCAGAGCTATTCTTGAAAGAGCAGTACTTGAAAGAGCTCTCTCAGCCCCACCTACCTCACAGGGTGTCTGTAGTGAGGAGGGGAAGGGAAAGGAGTTTATAAGCCACTCTGAGACTCCGAGTGAAGGTTGGGGAATAAATCCAATCTCTTCTTCTTCTTCTTCTAATCAGCCTACCCTTTGTTTGGAAGGGCCTTTGAATTGGAGACAGCAAGAAACTTCCTTATTAGTAAATAACTTCTGGCTCAAGGAGAACCGAACAGGACCAGAACTGTCATTGGACCAGAATTTTGGATCATAAAGGTCACTGGTGTATCTTAGGCTTTCTTGTTTGGGGCAGCTCTGGATCTGAGACTTTATTGTTGTAAATTCAGGATTTGGGCTATGATAGGGTAGGGTTGCCAAGTCCTACCTGTTGCTGCAGCGGGGGACTCCCTGCTCGCTTCTGGAGTGCGCGTGCGTGCGCGAAGCGCGCGCGCACTGCAACCACATCACCCGGAAGTGATGCGGGAACGCTGGGGGCAGGGCCACGACCATCCGAGGGAAAACCATAGAGTTTTCCCTCGGATGACCATGGCCCACCCCCAGCATGCCCGGCGTGGTCGCGTCACTTCCGGGTGACGTGCACGTTGCGTACTTTGGGGGTGGGTTTCCCCCCGGGCCCCAATCCGGCGGCGGCGGGGAACGAGCCTCTGGGGCGGGGTTTTCCCCGCCCCCCGGGGGGACTTGGCAAGCCTATGATAGGGTAATGTAGCCTATTTATCAGAAAAGGGGCACTAGGATATGCATGGAAGATTCACCTGGCGTACATGTTAAGGTTAACATGCATATGCTGATGCTAGCAGAAAGATGACCCAAATGGGCCTTCCTGGGATGATTATTATGTTATCTGAGAACTGCTTTAACAAAGAAAATTTTAATAACTTCACTTATCTTGCAAAACTTGGATCATAATTTAAAGCCAAGAAGGTATGTGGAACTCTGACGTTTCAAAGGACTTTTGATCAATTTAGTTTTGGTGTATTGGGGCTGTTAGGTTCTTCCTATCACTTCATTCCTTTGACCAATAGACCTTCTTTTGATGGAAAAGAGGTTTATTTTTCCTCATCTCATGTTCTGTGGTCTAACATTTTTAGGAAAGTTTATTGCCACACTTTTGATTTTATTTTTTTAAATCAGGGATTTTTTAAAATTTGAAAGTGCAGTCCCATGCCTTTGGTCTGTGCAAGCCAAAGGATCTTTTTGAGGTACACACATGACTAATTAATGGGGGGCATCTGTACCACAGATAGTGGAATGTGTTCCACTGGTGGAAGGTTCTTTACATTGGTGGAACTCTGATTTTTTAGTAAAGAAAACCCATCCAGAAAACAAATAAATAAGGTTTATAAAAATAAAAACAACACAACTTTCATGAAAAGTGCTATTTTAGATCTATTAAAGTACATAAGCATAATATTGTGAAATCTGAAAACAATAAAGGATAAGCTGGGAAGACAAACCATCCTTAAAAGAAGATGCTAATTATGTAATGCCAACATTTTGAGGAATACTTATTTGTTCAATGTTACCAGCCTCGGATTGGTAATACAGATAACCATGTAGGTAAATGAGGAGCCCTAGGCACTTGAAAGACCTCAGTCTTTACATGAGAATGCATGTCTGAATGAATATTCTGAATTACTGCTATTATTTAATTACATGATGGGGTGAATTCCATGGAGACAGCTTTGTGAGATTGTGGTAATCGAAACAGCAAAGGCTGTTTGTCACATCAAAAATGAAAAGGTATATTGTGGCTTTACAGCCATCCTTCTCATATATGGTGATGCTTTCATAATATAGTGGATGGTGGCCTAAAAGTTGAATTTAATAAATAAATAAATATTATAAAGGTATCACCATATATAATAACATAATAATATTGGTGTAGATTGCTTGAATTAGAATTAAATTCTGCCACTGCACATTCCACATATACCTAGGCAGGGGCATTGTCTATTGTCTGCCTATGATGTGAATTTAAGATTATTTATAACTAGAAATAAGGCCTGTTGTGGAAATAAATACAATGAGCTCTAGAAAGAGGCTCTGGGTGGGTGACCCATCCTTGGGCACTCAGCATCAATTTGCTGTGGCAACCTCAGCAGGGTATAATGACACAGAGTCCACCATTTTCTCCAGGGGAACTGATCTCTGCCATCTGAAGAACAGTTGTAATTCTGAGTAATCTCCTGCCCTCACCTGGAGATAAGCAACAATGGTTCCCCAGGAGGTTTGACGGGTGGAGTCTACGGCATTGTACCTGTCTGAGGTCCCACTCCTCCTCAAACCCTACCCTCTCCAGGCTCCACCCCTCAAATCTCCATGAATTTCCCAACATGGAAATGGCAACCCTATCTCTTTCCCAGCCAACCATCAGCCTACCTTTATCTGCCCATCTGACTTCAGCTTTCCATCTCCCCCCCCCACCTGGAGCCTCTACCTAGGAAAAGTAGGGTCTTTCTCTGCAGTGAGGACCCAACAGGAGGAAAGCGACCTTAGCAGGGTATAATGACACAGCATCCATGCTGCAAAGCAGCTGTTTTCTCCAGGGGAACTGATTTCTGCCATCTGGAGAGCAGCTTTAATTCTGAGTGATCTCCAGCCCTCACCTGGAGATTGGCAGCAATGGTTCCCCAGGAGAAAATATTTGCTTTGCAGGGTGGACTCTATGGCATTCTATTCTGATTCAATAACATTTTGTAACTTTCTCAAAGTGAAACAGAAAAGTGACTTGTTCAGTAGGCAGCAGATTTTCTAAACGATGAAGTGAGCAAGCAGTTTCTTTGGGCAGAGAATAGTTGTAACTCCTGATTATTCAGCAAGAGTATGGCCTCATCTGGGACATTAGTTTTCAAATAGCACTAATCTTTTAAAAGTAACAACGGGCCACTCATCACCTTAAGTATTCCAGCAAAGATCCTATGCAAAACTCTTAATTAGTATTTAGCGAACAACATTACCTCCCTGTAGAATAATAGCTGTAACTAACAAATATCTGTTTGACACTTGTTAAGTCTTCAGAAATTTTGCATTTTAAATAAGCAGAAAGTGATAGGTGAAGTCCCAGTAATTAAAGCATAAGTGGTAACAGTCTATTTCAGAAGTGCAGGATTGGCAACAGTGAAGGTTACACACTGTCTGTGATGTAGTGTGTAATAATACAATGTCTATTGAGGTTTGGGGAGCATCAATAGTAGAATTGCCAACTTTGAGTTGGGAAATATCTGGAGATTTTATTTTATTTTATTTTTATTTTATTTCATTTATACCCCCCTCCCCGCACGCGGGCTCAGGGCAGCTTACAAAACACACATTTGGAGGTGGAACCTGGGGAGGGCAGGGTTTGAGAGAGGAGGGACCACAGGAAGGTATATTGTCATACAGTCCATCCTCCAAAGCAGCCATTTTCCCCAGGGGAACTGATCTCTGTATTTTGGAAATCAATTGTAATTCCAGGAGATCTCCAGGCTGCACCTGTAGAAGCAGAGGCCCACTCCCAACTGGAGATGCCACGAAGACTGTTGTTAGAAATACCACCTAATGTGCTTTTTTCCCCTACAGGCCCCTCTGATGACAGTTGCACGGACAGAGCTAAATCGGGCATCAGAGAAACCTAGACCATGATCACATGCACAATTAGCCGCGCCATAGGCGCGAATGCCGGGCAGCTTTAAAGGGCACGATCAGACACGAACATCTGGGAAGCGTCCTGCACTTGTCGGCAACCCATTTTGCTCTGCCGCAGAAGCAGAGTAAAAAGACACCAGGGAAAGTCCGGTAGCAAATGGGTTGCTACGGGCCACGGACAGACTTTCCCCTGTCTGATTGCTCCAGCCCTCTCTCATGGCGTCGGGATGGTCTGATCAGGCCATCCCAACTCCATGCCATTGGTTTTTCCCCCCTTCTCAGTATGCGCATCTTCGCACACTCCATAGGGAGCCCTCATGCTGAGATGCAATTCATCGATTCCCTGTTTAAGCACATCGGGAACAAATGGCCACAAAATAACCCCGACACACCCACGGTTGCCACTGATCATGCAGTGGCGGGTTGCCCTCGCAGCTTCAAAGAACTTTGTGATCGCGCAACTGCAAGTCAAATTCCTCCAGGGGAAATAGCCTTGCTTTTCCCCCCCCTCGCATGTGTGACTGCCACCCTACTCTGTTTTCTCCACTGTCAGCAGGTCTCCAATCCCCTTCCTCAGCAGCCCCATGACAAAGGGTATGTTGTGGCAATCTTTCTGTTGGTCGAAAATTCCAAGTTGCAGTGCCACTCTGAGACCTGTGGATTGTGAGCATTTTCTTGGTTTCCTCCTATGGAAAGGAAGTGGTAGCACTTGCTGTAGTAAAAGCTGCTGAAGTGGGGGACTGGAAAATTCTGTGGTCCTCCCAAAAACCTAGGATGAGCACCATCATGTATATTGGTCACCAGCATGTCAAATGAGTAACTGCTTGAAGATAGAAGTCTTAACTCTCTATTCGTACTCCTTTTTATAATGTCAGGTTACAGTGCACTGTGGCCTTGGCAAAACTGTCACTAGCATGGCTCACTTTTCTTTCATTCCTGTTCAATGAGAACTTGGCTTTCCAGTCAAGCACTGGTTTGACACTTATTATATCTACTCCTAAACTCTTCTCGTCTCTTTTGTAACAGTTCTCCCAGTGGCACTTTGGTGCTGCAGCTAGAGAGTTTCCTGTGGAGTAACTTAAACGTTAATTTATAGAGATGTCAGTAAACTTGTTTTCCTGTCACATCAGGAGGGCTACTGTTTGCATATTATTTGATAGATTTATAGAAAAGCAATGCAAATCTAAAGAACTGTATTTCGACATGTTTTATTGATCAGGAGAGGGCAGAGCTTTTTTTGACAGCATTTGAATTTTGATTAGCTGTGTAACATGTTTGTTTAAAGGTTTCTTTTGTGGATAGGCTGCAACCACCTGGGATTAGTTGTCATATGTGCCATGTGAAAACTTTTGTTATAGGTCAGGCATAAGCAGTCATTACAAATGACAAAGTAAGAAGAAAGGCAGTGATAATCTTACAGTTTAAAAAAATGCTCACTGAATCAGAGGAGGGTAAAAACAGATTTATTCCAGGATATCCTTGGGACCTTGTAACATCTAACCTTCAGTTTCCCACTCCATGAATGGGAGGGGGGAGCTGTCAAGAGCTAACAGTGGTCCTAAAGCAAGGGAACTCTATGCTACCAGGGAACTCTTGTTAAAAGGATAGCTAGCCAGCCAGAAACAAAGAAGCCACTTGGACAGTGGTAGACCAAAGCAAATCATCTGGCAAGGCCTAATTCCTATAACAACTATACGTTGGCGGGGTGGATTAGCCCTTGAATATACTGGGAAAGTTCCCAGTGGGGTGTGGTCCTGGGGGGCACCTGAGGTCAGGAACAAGCTGAGCCCATTGGTCTGGTGGTGCTGGCAGTTAAACTTCCCAGTTTGCCCCTGCAGGTTGGCCTGTCAGTTGTTCCTTGCCTGTGTTACACGTCTGCCTCACTTCACTTTTGTCTTGCTTTATTTTACCTCTGTTTTTACCCCTTTTGCATTCTCTTCTGGTCAAGACTTCGGTCACATAGACCCTTAATAAATTGAACTGAATTTTACCTCTGCGTCATTATATTCAGCTTTTTTCAGTCCCAGGAACTTTTTTTCAGAACTGGCATGAGCATTATCTGTTATATCTGATGCTGTGCCGAATGTTATAACTAATCTAAACAGTGCACTTTTCACTTAGAGAGTAAGTGGCCTTAGAGAAGCTGTTCTCTCTCCGTTCCATCTCCCTATCTACAGTAATGGGGATCTTAAACGTGACCTACCATGTAGGGTTGCTGCAAGGATTATAACAAATAGCATATGTGAAGGACTTTGAACACTTCAATATGTTACATAAATTCTATGTATTATTATGAAGTGGTGTCTCAGTACAGATCTAACTGCATCTGTCCCATTTCCTATACACAAACATGTTCTAGGATTAGTACACCTGACATTACACTCCCGTAAATAGTGCTAGCCTTGTACTCGTTTTAAGTGTTTTTAAAGACCTGCACATGCACATATCATTCTAGGATTAGTACACCTGACATTACACCCTCTCTCCCATAAATAGTGCTAGCCTTGTACTCATTTTAAGAGTTTTTAAAGACCTGCACATGCACATATCATACACAACCACACACACCAATGCTGTTTTCATGGTGGGCTTAAATATGCATGGTTCTCTGTTCAAAACTCTGAACTGGCTATTATGCATACAGTAACTCTAGCCATGCTGAATTAGACCATGCTGAATAGTCATCTATTTTATTCATTTATTTATTTTGATTTGTAGCCCTCCCTCCCCTATACATAGGGCTCAGGGGGGTGAACAACATTTCAGAAAAACACATTTACAAAACAGAATTTAAAATAGTTAAAACAATAGACAATTCTATGACTATTTCTGATGGCGCTTAACGGACCAAATTGTGTCCTTACCCCATGGGGAGGAGGAAAGAAGAAAGAGGCCAAGCTTGGTGGAGACCATTGCTGTACTCAACCATAGAACTGGCAAAACATCTCTGTCTTACAGGCCCTGTGGAACTGCACTAGGTTCTGCAGGGCCCGATTGGGCAGAGAGTTCCATCAGGCCAAAAAGGCCCTGGCTCTGGTTGAGAACAGCCAGATGTCTTTTGGGCCAGGGATCACTAGAAGGTTCTTCTCCCTGGAGCCAGTGCAGCTGGTGAAGCACCGGTTGAATGTGTGCTATCACTGGGAGCTGCGCAGGCCTTGCCACTGGTACCGGGGGATGGGTGAGAAGGGTTGGCAGGCCCAGTGGGAGCCACACAGGCCTCGCCATTGGTGCGGGGGGGAGGCTTGGCGTACCCGGTTTGAGCTGCACAGGCCTTGCCATTGGTGCCGGGGGGGGGGGGGAAGGCTTAGTGGACCCGACAGCTGGGAGCGGTGCGAGCTTCACCTGGGGGGAGAAGGCTTGGTGGACTCAGTGGGAACCGCATGGGCCTCACCATTGATGCCGGGTGGGGGGAGAAGGCTTACCAGCGGCTGCTTCCTCCTCCTCCGTGTGGAGCTCCTCCCCCCTGCAAGTATCGCAGGTCCCCCTTCTTGTGTTTATCTAATTCCCTCTTGAAGCTGTTATGCACCACTCAGCCTAACCTACCTCAAAGGGTAGTTGTGAGGATATAAATGGAGAGAATTATGTAAGCTACTTTGAGAGAAAAGCAGGGTATAAATGAAGTAAACAGATAATAGTTGCCATCTTCTCTTTGCACAGATACTTAACTTGGGTATTTTCCAGATTGCCTTAATGTTCCATTTTCTTTCCTGGATATTACTGGGGTTTTTTCCCTCTTGTGTCCAGACAACTGTGTTAACATCCCCATGCTGTCTTGGTCTTTCCTTGTCCTTGCAAGCCAGGGCTGAAACATTTTAGTGCTGGAGGGTGCCTGCGCCAAAACAAACAGCCAGTCCCATTGTGATATCCAACACCAGCAGCCAGTCATTGGCTATTTGTTTTCTCTGCAGCCCAGTCTATTGTATGCACGCATTGGCAGCAGTGCATTTCAAAATGGTCGGTGGGACAAACTCATGTTAAAAATCTGGAGCCCTTGGCCCTCATTGAAGCATGAAATAATATTGTTTGGAGCTCTGACCTGGGTAGCCCAGGCAAGCCTGATCTTGTCAGATCTCGGAAGCTAAGCAGGTTTGACTCTGGAAAGTACTTGGATGGGAAACCTCCTTGAAATACCAGAGGTGGGGGCAGGCTTTATTCAGCCACCTCTTTGAATATCCTCCAGGCCCCCAGTAGGGGTCAGTCACCAGGGGTCACCATGAATTCCAGATGTGTGCTCACACCCACACATACACACACATATATCTGTAGAATATTGTTCAGCCAAAGACACATCCATAGGGGTGGGTGTTTGTGTGCATAAACCCCAAGCTTCTCTTGAGAGATCAGCCACCACTCTGCGTGAAGTTGGTAGCCAGGCAGAGTGAAGTGAGGAATCATAGAGTTGGAAGGGAGTTCCAGGGTCATCTGGTCCAACCCTGCACAATGAAGAAAATTCACAACTACCTCCCCCCACACCCCCACTGACCCCTGCTCTATGCCCAGAAGATGGCAAAAAGACCTCCAGGATTTTTGGCCAAGCTGGTCTGGAGAAAATTGCTTCTGACCCCAAAGTGGCGATTGGCATTTACCTGGGCGTGAAAAAAAGGGCCACAAGAACTAAGCACTGATGCAACCCTTCCTGCCCTCCCTCTCATGATCAGCCTAGGGTCACAGAATCAGCATTACTATCAGATGGCCACCTAAAAACCTCAAAGAAGGAGACTCCACCACCTCCCAAGGAAGCCTGTTCCACTGAGGAACCAGCCTACCTGTCAGGAAGTTCTTCCTAATGTTTAGCTGAAAATTCTTTTGATTTAATTTCAACCTGTTGGTTCTGGGGCAACAGAAAACAACTCTTCTTCTATATGACAGCCTTACAAGTACTTGAAGGTGGTTATCATATCACCTCTCAGTTGACTCCTCTCCAGGCTAAACATACTCAGCTCCTTCAACCTTTCCTCATAGGACTTGGTCTCTAGACCCCTCACCATCTTCATTGCCCTCCTCTGGACACATTTCAGGTTGTCTGTATCTTTCTTAAATTGTGGTGACCAGAGTAGAGTAAAGTGATACCATCACTTTGCGTGATCTGGACACTATACTTCTGTTGATACAGCCCCAAATGGCATTTACCTTTTTAGCTACCGCATCACACTGCTGACTCATATTCAGTGAATGGCCTACTAAGACCCCTAGATTCTTTTCGCACTTACTACTGCCAAGACACCTCTCCCCCAACCTGTAATTATGCATTTGATTTTTCCTACCTAAATACAGAACTTTACATTTATCCCCATTGAAATTCATTAAATTTGTTTTAGCTCAGTTTTCCAGCCTGTCAAGATCATCCTGTATCCTGACTCTGTCTTCTACCATATTTGCTATGCTTCCTAATTTAGTATCCTCTGCAAATTTAATAAGCATTTCCTCTGTTCCTACATCCAGATCATTGATAAACATGTTGAACAAAACAGGTCCCCGGACAGATCCTTGAGGCACTCCACTTGTCATTCCTCTCCAAGAGGATAAGGAACCATTAACAAGCACTATTTGGGCAGGAGGCGGGGTCTATGACACAACAATGGTGGACGCCTTTCCCAGTTCTCTGGGAAGGCGTACCGCACAGCAGCGAGGGGGAGAGGTGCCGCTGGATCAGCCCCCCCACGGGAGTTTGGGGAGAACTCCCAAGCCATAGGGCTTTTGAGGGTGAGCCTCTTTTCCTGCTAACTGCAGGGAGATGGAGGCTCCCCTCCTCCCTGACGGTCCCTCTTACTGACTGCATCCTCTTAGCGAGGCCACAAGCTGTGTCAACCTGATCAAGCTCAGGAGATCTAGCAGAGGAGCGATTAAGAGCGTGGTCAAGATAAAGACCAACAATGAACTGTGAGTTAAGGAGCGAACTGTGAGTGAAAATGAGTGATTTGTCTTCAGAAGAGAAAATCCCCCCCCCAAGGAAAAACTTCTTGAGCGATTGGAATGTGCTGAGAGAGGGACGCCTCTCAATGTATTTGCATAAACGAAGGGGGGGGAGAGAGAAAAGATTGTAAACGGATACTTAAAAGGAAATCCCCTCTGAAACCCCTTAAGCGATTGGAGGGCGGTGCCTCTCTGATGCATTTACATAGATGGATGAGGGGAGGGGGAGAGGGAGAGACAGCTGTAAACAGATACTTCTGAAAGACTTTATTTACAAACGTGCAAGCCTGTTGTTGGAAATTTCCATGAGCTTTTAAACAGCGAATGCGATTTGCAGAGCCGGGAAGAAAGAGATTTTATTGAAAATAAAACATTGAAATGGCAGGCACTCTTAAAAAGATGGCAAAAACTCAGAGAAGAAGGGAAGTTGACATCACTGCACTAGTAGCAGAAGCCATTAAGCTGATTCTGGAACAACTTGTTGGTATTAACCAGCAGCTTGCCAAGATAAATCAACAATTTGTGTCCCGGCTGTTCCAGGAGGCGATAGTAGAAAAAATGGAATTGAGGGCTTTCAATGTGAATGAGATGGATACTAAATTAAACAGTGATCTCCATGAGTGGGAGGGCGTCTTATGTCCTGGCCCCACTGGTGGACCTCCTGATGGCACTGGTATTTCTGGCCACTGTGTGATACAGAGTGTTGGACTGGATGGGCCTTTGGCCTGATCCAACATTGGCATCTCTTATGTTCTTATGTTCTTATGCTGCTGACCTCCAGTCAATCCAAAAGCTATCTAGGAAAAATCACTTGCCTATAAATCATGCTGTGAGATTTTGTAGTTTTGTGTACCTTTATTCTCTCAAAAAATGCTACAGGGCATAAAACTGTGAGGTAGGATTCAAAAGTGTGTTGGAAAAAAATGAGGTGTGGGGAAGGTAACCAATACTCTCATTACTAAAATGGGAAATTCTGGGGTTACACCGGCCCACAAATCTCTCTCTACCACACAAATGTATCCTCTAGTTCCAGATAAGCAGTATGTGTGGTTATTATATAATTAGAGAAAAACTTTTGGCACATGCCTGAAGTGGTCTCTTCACCAATCTGCAGTCCTGGCATTCAGAGCAAGGACTATCCTTAAACTAGAAGTAGTGGTGGGATTTAAGACTACCTAGATGTTATACTACCTCAGCCCTTTACCCATCTGCCTCACCATTATGCCAGTTCAGTCTTTTAGCCCAAAACTTGGGCTTGAAATAAGGGAAGCAATAGAGGATGTGATTAATTGCTGAGTAACAGACATCCTGCATGTGCTTTCACACATTCTTTTATACAGGCATCTTGTGGCAAGGTGGGTTACCATGAATATTTAGACATTTAAACCTGCTAAACCAGTGTGGTATAGTGGTTAAAAGTGCTGGACTAATATCTGGGACACCCAGGTTTGAATCCCCACACATTCCATGGAAGCTTATTGGGTGATTTTGGGTGAGTCACACATTCCCAGCCTAACCGACTACACAGGGTTGTTGTGCGGATAAAATTGAGAAAGGGGGAATGATGTAAGCTTCTTTAGGTCCCCATTGGGGACAAATGTGGAAAATAAATTAAATAAACATTAATAAAATAAAGCTGTGCATCTGGTATTGTCTTCCTATTCACCTTTGCATGGGAACAAAAACACCATAATGAAGAGAGGAAACAACCTGAAAAGTAGGGTTTTTTTCCAGATTACCTGTCACTGCTCAGACTTTTCACTGCTGAAAGGAAAGGAAGCAAAAAATGAAGGCAGAAATGGGCCATGGAAAGGGCGATATGGAAGAGACTGAATGTCGTCTGTATGGGATTAATTGAATCAGGATTGGAGTTCCTAGACCATCTTGCAGGTTTCTCCCCCTGGAATTAAAACGGGAAATGTACATGCAGTCCCCCCCATCTCTATAAGGTAAAGAGGCTAGCAACACTTTTAAAATGACAACTGGAAACTCAGAAAAATTGCATAGTTTATTTCTGAGAGGCAATTGCCCCCAACTTCCCCCTGTAACTATGGACCTGGTTGTAACACAGTGTGAATTTTAAAATATTATAGTTTTAGATCTGTAATTAGAAACCAGTGCTTTGGATATGCATGTTGAATAGTATCATACATACAAAAACATAGTCCTTGGCGTGGGAAGTGCCAGCCTCCCATCCTTCCTGAATTCACTGAAACATCCTAAATGTGAGATCTAGGTATTTGTATAATTAGCTCCTGGTAACATAAGGGATTTTTCTCTAATACACAAAAAGGAATTTACCCCCCAAAAAATCACTGCCAAATTTTTAGAATGATTGATATTCATTGGCAAGTTTCTTCCTCTAATAATGGACTGGAAGAAGGTACATTAACAGGATTTTTTAAACACAGAGATCATTCATCATGTCACAGGGCATGATTTAGTGAAGGTTAAGTATTTTGGCTTATGTCCTGCTCTTCCACTGAAAGCAGAGGAGCTGACTGTTTAGTAAACAGTTCAGGTTGCTCATAAGCGGCTCAAGGCTGTTTATCAGTTTGCTTTTTATGCAATGTATGCAGTGCACATTAATTCCTCCACCCATTGTTGTTGTTGTCTTATTGCACTCTGCTGCCAATTATTTAAATGAAAAAGGACCAAAAACAGACATATAGCAGTAAACTATGTGTATTTCTTGAGGGGGGAGACCTCTGATATAATTTGTTTTTCATCTCTCTCTGTCTTATCAGTGTTAATGACTGCTGATCTGTCTGGATCTGCAGCAATTTTAACATGCACATTCTGTACCCTCCCCAAGGCAGTTGTTATTTCCTATATACTCCACACTGACATCATTTAATTACCTAACCCAACCCTCCATGACCAGGGAGACAATGGAGTCCTCCTATTGCATAGGTGCAAAAGTGGTTGCAAAACAGAAGGAAACAGAGCTCTACCACTGCAGCTGCTGTGGAGCTCAAAAGCTGCTCAGGATGGTGCTGCTTAGCAAGGGCGTAGACTTTCCAATTTCCCGGGGGGGGGCTGGGGCTGGGGCTGGGCTAGAGGCATTGCTAAGTCATTAAAAGAACTGGGTTCCAATGACATCATAGGGAGGAGCTAGTGACATCACAGGCCATGGTCACTATCTATGGAGGTGGACCCATGTGGGATTTAGGGATGGGCTCCCCAGAAATTTACGGAGGCCTGGGAACTGCCCTAGCAATGGGCTAACCCCAGGAACAGTTGCCTTCTTAGCACACTGCTTAGAAACTTAGAAAACCCCACACACACCCCACACTGGAATAAGAACATAATATCAGGCCATACCACATTGCAATTAAGTCCCTACAACTGACTTCTTAGCACACTGCTTAGAAACTTAGAAAGCCCCACACACACCCCACACTGGAATAAGAACATAATATCAGGCCATACCACATTGCAATTAAGTCCCTACAA
>NW_015169291.1:24060-32242 GCF_001447785.1 Gekko japonicus
CACATTCCACCCAGCTCCGCTCAGTGCCGCCGCCCCGCTCTGCTTGCCCGGCGCAGCCCACCTACCCACCCACGACGCCGCGGCCTCCCCGTCGGGCAGAGCCAGCCGAGAGGCGCCTCCGGAGCGGGCCTTCCCGCGCTCCCCCCGGCAGGCAGAACCGCGGGGGAAGAGGAGGAGGGGTGGGGTGGGGGCGCTGCTCTGCTCTAGTGGGCGGGGCTTCTGGGAAATTTCGGGGGAAGGCTCGCACCCCGGAGCCTCCCCGAAGATTATGCCGGTGCTGCTTAGGATGGTGCTTGAGCTGGGCATCAAACATGAGATAGCTGATCTGAGTCTGAGCTCATGTGTGATTGCAGGTGATGAAAAATGTATGCTCACCTATTGAACATATCTTATGTTCTAATAGCTAAATTGGCCAATCTTTGGATACTTAAATCCCATGACTGGAGCTGTGGCTGAGCAAGACAGATCTTTCTACACACCTAAAAATGGGCCCCAGGTTTGCAGAATACTGTGAAGTAATAATAAAAAAATACACTGAGTTCAAAAAACCAAAAGTAATTTAAGGAGTACCTGTAGCTTTAAAAAAATCCCTTCAGTGGCTGTTGCTAGGCAGCCACAGTACTCCAGGCCTGTTTTGGCTTTTGAAGGAGGAGTCATTAGGGTCAGGTCTGACTAGAGTTGCCAGCTCCAGGTTGGGAAATTCCTGGTTATTTTGTGGTGAAATCTGAGGAGGACAGGGTTTGGGAAAGGGAGTGGCCTCAACAGGGTATAATGCCATAGAGTCCACCCTCCAAAGCAGCCATTTTCTCCAGAGGGACAGATCTCTGTTGTCTGGAGTTCAGTTGTAATTCTGGAAGAGCTCCAGGTTCCATTTAGAGACTGACAACCCTAGGCCTGGCAGTAGCCTTTGAGTGCCTTGAGACCACCTGACTTGCATGCCTCAACTAGGCCTGGCTGCTTACTGCTGTTCAACAGCAGCCACCCTATGAAAACCAGTGTAGTGTAGCGGTTAGAGCTTCAGAGTAGGGTCTGGGAGACCCAGGTGTGGAAGGTCACTGCGTGATTTTGGACCAGTCTCATACTTTCAGATTAACCTACCCCACTAGGTTGTTATACAGATAAAAAGGGAGAGAAGAGAGCAATGTAAGCTGCTTTGGTCCCCATTATGGAGAAAGGTGGGGTATAAATGAAGCAAATAAATACTTAATATAGCTGAAGATGGGAGGTAAATAAAATGTAGGTTGGTGAATGGCTGAGAATGGGGCAGGGAACTGGACTGCACAACTGGGCTACAGTTTTCCTAGGCAGAGGCTGTGGGGGGGGGAAGCTTAAGACAGAAGGGCAGGTAAAGGTAGGTTTGCTGTTGTGTGGGAAGGAGATAGGTTAGGAAATTCCTGGATATCTGGGGATGGGGCCTGGGGTTGGTGGCGTTTGAGGAGAAGAGGCACCTCAGAAGGCCATAGACTCCACCCTCTAAAGCAGCCGTTTCCTCCAGGGGAACTAGGGTTGCCAATATTCAGGTGGGGGGTGGAGATCACCTGGAATTACAACTAATCTCCAGATGACAGAGATCTGGAGAAAATGGCTGCTTTGGAGGGTGGGCTGTATGGCATTATACCCTGCTGAGGTTACTCCCTCCCCAAACCTTGCCCTCCAAAGGCTCCAGCCCAAATCCCCAGGAATTTCCTAACCTGGAGCTGGAAACCTGAAGATGAACTGATCTCTGTAGTTAGGAGATCTATTGTGATTCCAAGAGATCTCCAGGTTGGCAATCTTAGAAGGAGAGAAGGAAGCAAAAAAGGGGAAAAGTGAAGTCTATGGGGCTTTCAGGAAAGGGAAAGAGAAAATAATGGGGGAGGGGGAAGTGAGATGCCTCCTGCAAGTCCTTGCGGGCTCTTGCTTGTTCACCATTAATTTCCTAGATACTTTTAGATTCAGTTGACTGTGCTTAAATAGCTTACAAATTATATGTCAGTGGCTATATTTGTCCAATAGGACCATGATCCCATTAAGTCCTCTCAAGGGACATAATGCATATATGAAAGGGAGGGGCTCCATTGACATTTCTACTGTCTGATCCTTGCATTATTGTCATAAATTTTAAACTGACAAGTGGACTACTTCAACATATGATGAAAACTTCAAACAACCTTCAGGTTCTTTAGCATTTATTTCTTATCTTTAGACCACCATTTAAGAATCATAGATCCAGGTGGGCAGCCATGTTGGTCTGAAGCAGTAGAACAAAGTTTGAGAGCAGTGGCACCTTTAAGACCAGCTAAGTTGTATTCAAGGTATGAGCTTTCATATGCATGCACATTTCCTCAAATACTCTTAGCATTCCACAATTATGAAGAATATATTTACATATTAGTCTCCTATTTTGACATATTTATTTACTCCACTGTTCCCTCCTGTAATTACATCCTAATAAATGGTTATTCCTGTTCAGTCTTTGCATCTGTGAAAACGTCTTCATTATGTTGTATGCTAATTTGCTGCTCACCGTCTGCCTATCTGTATGAACTGTTAATTTCCATTTCAGTGTATCTGAGGAAATGTGTGTACACACAAAAGCTCATACCTTGAATAAAACGTTGTTAGTTTTAAAGGTGCCACTGGACTAAAACTTTGTTCTATTGTCTTTTCCATGACATACTTCAAACCCATACTTTATGCCCTCCTATCCTCTGCACATATTGTCAAGAACTATCTGCCTACAGAGGGGGAAATAGTAATTTAAAAGAAATTTCTAGCTATAGTCTTTCTAACCCAATCTTCTCAGATCTCAGAAGCCATGCAAGGTTGGCCTCATTAGTATGTGATTGGGAGACAGCCAAGGAAGTTCACGGTCACTACACTGAGGCAGGCAATGGCAAAACAACTCTGAACATTTCTCGCCTTGAAAATCCTGTGGAATTTCTTTCTACCACCAAAGTATCTCTAAGAAACCATGTGATATTGAAATCATAGCAGAAAATAGATTGGTTCTGTCTAGTTTTCCATAGAATTCAAAGCACAATGATAGCTCTCATTTCTTCTCTGTCAACTAAGGAAAAATATCTGAGCTCAAGTGTTGGTTGCTTTATTTACATAAGCATGGTCTCTTGAAGACAAATAGACTATGCTATTTATCACTGTTAGGGATGGGCTATTTGGGTTGTTTTTTCAGGGTAAAATAGCTGTATAAATCCGTTAGCTTCACCAAAACAGTTGTAGGAACTTGAGCAATTGTGATGGTCTGTGATCTTTTAGAAGGTTCATGAACATTGTAACTGTTTAGAAAATAAACAGTAAGTCAAAAGGCTGGGTGAGGGACAGACTGTCTTGTGAACTCATAGTAGTAAGGGGAACATTTGAAGATAATTGCCAGTAGGAGATGATCAGTTGCTAGACTATGTGTATAAATGGGCTATGTGAGTATGTGCAAGAGAGGCTGTGTACATGTAATTCGACTGTGTGTAGTGCCTGTAGTTTGGAATGGTCTGGGTGGATGTGGGTGTGGAAATTATTAAGGTGTGTGCATGCATGCAAGCGAGGAATATTAGTATTGGACATGTGAGATGAACGTATGAAAGTTTTGTGAATATATATGGGTACAGACAGGGCATTGTATAGCAAATACATTATTGCATTGGGGGAGGGGGAGATCAGTTTTCCAAAATCCTATAAATCTATTAAGTTGTAAAAAGAATAATGTGCATAAAAATAAACTAGAATATAAGAGTTACAACACAACTAATGGATTTTCTTGACTCCTTTTTTCAAATATAATTTATCTTTCCCAAGTGAACATGAATAAATAACAAGATGAATAGGAAACAATTGAACATGTTAAGAATATGCTGCACTCATTGTAGAGGATACAGAACCAGCACTTATGAGCATGTAAAAGGGGAAATTGTATACAATCAAGAAAATGTTGTACATTAAACCTTGTATTAACTTTCCACTAAAGAATATAAGGATACTTAAAGTGGCATTAAACCCAACTGTTGCCCAGCTTTTGAGAACTGGATAGACAATATGCAAGAATATGCGGTTATGGCAATACTGACAAACTATCTTAACCAAAGACCGAAAGATAAATTCAAAAACAACTGGTGAGTTTTCTATGATTATTATAACCAATCTCTCTAGTTACACATTATACGATAATACTATAGGACAATTTTAATATGAAATATAAAAGGTATTATTTATACGTGTTGCTTACTATGTTCCCACAAATTACTATGTTCCCACAAACTATGTTCCCTCAGTTTTGGAGAGATTAGCTATGAGACAGAGGAAGCCAGAAGGGTACAAAGGATTGCACACCTTTATATAGCAAGGTCCAGTTCAGTAGGAAGACTCCAGATTTAAAGAGTATAATAATTTTATTAAAGAATATCCCTGCATACAATCATGCTAAGCAAACAAAACATACACACAATCCAGAACTAAGAAATAAAGAGAGGATGATAGAGATGTTTAGGAGTAGTTATATGGGTTATACTACCTGTCCAGATGTGCAGACATCCATGTAGAAGAAAGTGCAAATGGCCAGCATTCCACACTAAGAAAGTAGAGGCTTTGGGGGTGTACCATATAGTAGGCGCTGTCAGAGTGCACACTGAGGCGGGGCTTACTCTCTATTTTTATAGGAATTTGAGATGGTCTCCTGGGCCGTGACTTGATGGGATTAATAACTGTTGATGGTGTTACTGGGGCAGATTGAATAGGTTTGATGACCACTGATGGGCCTACCGAGGTAGGTTGAATGGGTGACCAGGCTTAGAAAAAGGGGGAAATGGTTTAATCCTCGTATGGGGATGCCTGGTCTCTATCTGATGCTTTCTACTGCCAAGATGAGAAGTGTAGGGATCGCTGCTCCATATTTTCTCGCTCCCCAATGACTGCTGTGAGGGCTGGGGTTTCTCCAGAGGGGGTTGTTGTTGTTCAGTCGCACAGTCGAGTCCGACTCTTCGCGACCCCATGGACCAGCTCCCAGAGGGGGAGATACAGCTTATTACTCATTCTCCCAATCCCCATATTACAGACAAGATGGACTGGGACCCCAGTCGCCTTCTCACAGACAATATAATGCTTGTTCATTATTGGGGCATCGCCATCTGACTCCTAGACATCAAAAGTTTTCAGAACACAAAGCCGGTTGCTGCAACTGCAAGGGAAATGTGGAGCACCACACCCCTCATCTGCAGACTTACCAACCACATGCTGTGGTCCACCCGCACCACAATATTACCCAGGAGGGCAAGTCATATAT
Source organism: Gekko japonicus (assembly GCF_001447785.1). NCBI lineage: Eukaryota > Metazoa > Chordata > Lepidosauria > Squamata > Gekkonidae > Gekko > Gekko japonicus. Next base: position 29,330 of record NW_015169291.1, read on the forward strand.
GTCTATATCTCAACCCTGCCTGGATGAATTCCGAGGTGATTCGTCCCACAATGATGTCTGTGTGGAATCTCCAGGAACTGATCGCGGAGATGACACCTTGGTACCTTTAGACCAGGACAAGGATCAACAGGCAGCCTCATCGATACAGGAGGGGTACCAGGGATTTCTGGACCTGGTAAGGAACATAGCCACAATCCTGGGCATCCATCTCATCGACAACACACTGCTGTATCGGATGTTGTCCATGATATCTTGCATTCTGACACCACGTCAGCTTCTATTCTGCCATTACTGCCAGTTCACCTGGTAAGCCTCAAGGAAGCTTGTGCAAAACCATCTTTGACACCATCTGTCCAAAAAAAGTATGAAACCATGTATAAAGCTTCCACTGAAGGGGCTGATTTCCTGGACATACATCCTGAACCAAATTCTATAATTGTGCATTCATCCTCAAAGGAAACAGGTTCATAATGTTTCACCCCCAGATAGGGAGGGCAGAAATATAGATTCTCCAGTGGTCCAGCTCATGGGACAGTCCTTACTCTTTGGATAAGCTCCTCCTCTGTTAGCAGGGTCAGCTTCAGGCTCTGATCCAGGTGGGGAGGGGCTTATCCTCTGGAGCCATCCCCAGTTTTCTGCCGGCCCTGCTTCAGAGCAGGATGTGCTTCAGTGGTACTGGAAGAGCACAGCAAACCGGGGGGGGGGAGACGAGGCCGCGGTCGGTGGCAGAGAGAGAGAGAGCCTGCAACACCGGGAGGTCCTTGGACACTGCGCAGGGAAAGGCTCTCAGCAGACTCCCACCAGTTCCCATCCTTCGGGCAGGAAGCCTGCCCCTGTAAGTGCATAGGGGTATGGTAGAGGCTGTGGCCAGCGATGGGGTAATGCCGATGAACTGGCTACCTCCCTGATCGCAGAGACAACAGGCCACACAATCAGCTCCTCAGATAGGTCCTTGAAACTCTGCCTAGTTTGAGCTGTGATGAGTTCCCCTCCTCTTGGATGACCAAGGGGTAAAAGGAGTACTGAAGGATGATAGGGAAATGGCTGAGAAGCTAAATGCTTTTTTGCCTCTGTCTTCACTGTGGTGCCCACTCCAGAACCAATTACATCGGTTCATTCCATTTTACCCAAATATCAATTCATTTCATTTCCAACGTAAACAAAAAATACAGAAAACAACTGACACATATTACTTAACACACATTTATAAATCTCTATTTCATACCTTAATATCCCTCTAATCATAACAATTTTATCATTCTTCTGGGAAGCAGAAAAAAGAAAGACCCCCCCAAACCCTTAGACCAAAAACTACTGAAGCCCTACTACATTAATTTATCACCCTTAAATTAATATTTCCTACTTTAATAACCCTCTAATCATATCACTTCATTCAATTCGTTCCATACAGCATACCAACATACCAGTTCATTCCATTTCCAAATGAGACCAAAAACATACCCAAAACAAAATTAACACACATTAATAAGTTTCTAATTCATATCTCTAGTCATAACAATTTTGAAAAGAAAAAAACCACAACCATAAAAACAGAAATTACCAAAGCCCTGCCATGTTAATTTGTCACCCAAAAGTTTTTGTTCATACTTTAGAGACCCTCTAGTCATATCAATTTATTCCATTTTGCCCCTTAATCATACCAGTTCAATTCTTTTCCAACAGAGACCAAAAAGCATATACAAAACAAACTCCTCATATATTTTAAACCATCTTTTATAGCTCTGAAAGCTTCTTTTTCTGTAGCACCATATCCAGATTACAACCATCCTAATTCCAAAGTCCAAAGCCCAAAAAGACAAAGATAAAATTACAAAGACAAAATTACTAAAGCCCTTCCATAAACACACATTTTTAAAGCTGTTTTTCTTCTCATTAACAAAGGGTCGCGATATTTTCCTTCTTATTCCCTCCCTCTTCAAACACCTCTTTTTGGATGTCTTTTTTAATTCCCTTTTTTAGAATCTTTAATTTCCTTTTCTTGCAGATACATGGAAGTCTCCCCCAGACACAGCTTGCTATGCTCCGTTTCATCTCTGCTCTCACTTTCCGTTTGCGAGTCATAGAAACTTGCAAAAGCCTGTTTGATGCCTTCCTCTATTCCCTCCTTCAAGATCTGTAAAAATTGTTCTACCGACATCTCTACTATTAAAGTGTTCTCATCTGTTTCCTCCTTTACAAGCGCCATTTCCCCCCGTCATCTGCTTTAAATGATTCCAAGTTCAATCAGTATCGTTTATTGAGCAGCTGAGAGAGTGGGACAAGGGTTTAATGAAGAGCACAGTCCTTGTTACCCCACATATACGTACGCTCCTTCCTTCTCACTTTTCTGGACGATTTCTTTCCCTCTTTTTTCAGGGATATATATATTTTTAACTTAAAGATGCATGTACTCACAGTTCCTTTTTTTTCCCCTGCTGCTGCTGTTTTAATCCAAAGCCCTTGAGTCTTTAGGTAAAAAATGGGAGGCGGCGGCTATGAGGAACATGGCGGCCATGTTCCTCTCCTCTGACCGCTCCTGCTTCGGGGCAAAAAGTGGACACCTCCCGCGTTGCCAGTCGCGGGAGGGGCCACAACCAAGCCCCCTGCTCCAGCTCTCTCTCCAGGAGAGCTGGCTGGGTGCTCCCGAAATCCGGGAGCCCCAAATGAAGCGGCAAGGGAACAGGCATGCTCGGCTCGATCCAAAGACCGCCCGTCACCGTGCCGTGCTGACCGGAAGTCCAAAATCTGCCTTCATTCCTGAGGACTGGAAGGCAGCTAATGTCACTCCCATCTTTAAAAAGGGTTCCAGAGGAGATCCGGGAAATTACAGGCCAGTCAGTCTGATGTCGATACCGGGTAAATTGGTGGAAACCATTATTAAGGAAAGAATTAGTAGGCACATAGATGAACAAA
>NW_015169291.1:32288-48688 GCF_001447785.1 Gekko japonicus
GCGATCTGGGAGTCTGGACCTCCTTGAGGTTCCAGGCCCCCGGGACATCAAGTTTGCCCTAACCAAGGCCAGGGCTTTCTCGGTGGCGGCTCCTACCTGGTGGAACGAGCTCCCGGTGGAGATCAGGGCCCTGGGGGACCTAGTGCAGTTCCGCAGGGCCTGTAAGACGGAGCTCTTCCGCCAGGCTTTCGAGTAGGAGCCGCCGCCGCTGCCGCCACTATACCATCATTGTGGCGGACTTACCACCTGCCTGGCCTTGGATGGGGGTAAAATGTTGCCTGAGGAGGAACATCATCCCGGCGCTCCGGCATTTATTCCATCGGCCGCCAATGAGAGTCATCGACCATCTTGGATTTTAAAATGAACTTTAAATGAACCTTATCATGTACTGTAGAGCACCATTTTAGCTTGTATTTATTGAAGTTTTAATGTATTTTATGTTTTGTTTCGGCTTGGCCGCTGTTAGCCGCCCTGGGCCGTATGGGTAGGGTGGGATATAAATCCCAAGAATAAATAAATAAATAAATAAATAAAAAGAAATGCATGGGATAGAGCAGGTCGAGAAAGAAGTACTTTTCTCCCTTTCTCACAATACAAGAACTCGTGGGCACTCCATGAAATTGCTCAGCAGTTGGGTTAGAAGGGATAAAAGGAAGTACTTCTTCACCCAAAGAGTGATTCACACATGTAATTCACTGCCACAGGAAGTGGTGGTGGCTACAAGCATGGACGGCTTCAAAAGGGAATTAGATAAGCATAAGCTGCGGTGGCTCAAGTGGTTAAGACGCTGAACTGCAGGCTGTGGAAGGTCAGTAGTTCAGCAGTTCAAGACCCGGGTGCCGCAAGATGGGGTGAGCTCCTGTCTCTAGTTCCAGCTCCTGCCAACCTAGCAGTTCGAAAGCAAGAAATTGCAAGTAGATAAATAGGTACCACTTTGGTGGGAAGGTAACAGCGTTCCGTGCGCCTTGGTGTTTAGTCATGCCGGCCACATGACCATGGAAACGTCTTCGGACAGCGCTGGCTCTTCGGCTTTGAAACGGAGATGAGCACCGCAACCCTAGAGTCGGATTTGACTGGCTTTCGAGCAAGGGAACCTTTACCTTTACCTTTTATGGAGCAGAGGTCCATCAGTGGCTATTAGCCACAAGGTATAGATAGGGGCTCTGGGGCAAGTGATGCTTTGTCTTCATGGTGCTTGGGGGGGGGTCAATAGTGGGAGGGCATCTAATGTCCTGGCCCCACTGGTGGACCTCCTGATGGCACCTGGTATTTTTGGCCACTGTGAGACAGAGTGTTGGACTGGATGGGCCTTTGGCCTGATCCAAATTAGCGTCTCTTATGTTCTTATTTCGCAGAGTCCTTTTTGAAGGGGAAAGCAAGTGCGCCATGGGGGAACCTGGAAAACCTGAGGTTTTTTCCCCTGAAGTCCCTGTGGAGGCGGGGGGGGCATTCCTCACCTGCGGGCATGGACAGAATGGTCCCTAAAAAAGTTCCCTATTTCTGCCATTCAGATGACCTGACATCCCACAATGGGGACCTCAATGGAAAACTGACTTCAACACCAAGTGGCCAAAGAACACATCCCTTCGAGCCTGGACATCAAGCGCATAATGCATCACAAATGTGGAGGGAGCAGACCAGTTCACTGCAGCATAGACGTCAAACAGTTTCCACAGCAGCAAAGAAAGAACTGAGGGAGGAGCGCTCTCCTTGTCCCCATCATGTACTCATTTGGGCAGTAAAGTTTCCCATTCTCTGCTTAGACAGAGGGGGTGGGGTGTCAAAAACTTTGATTCACTCAAATTGGAGTTCTGCTCACAGTTTGGTTCAGGATGGTTGTGGCCTGAGTTTGTTAAAATTATTGTCTCTATGTCTCCAAAGTTTCACACAGACATGCTGAGAAAGGGGGGAATGACTTTGTATCTGCAAGATAACATGTTGTTCTCTTTATCTTTGGCATCCAAATTAACATTCCATTTCAGTTAAGTCCTGTGAGAGGCGGGGTGGTGTGAAGCTGTAGATCGCACCACTTGCTCTTCTGACATGACAAGAGAACCAATGAAATCATCCTTTTATTGATTGGCCTACCTGTAACTATAGGACATTGCTTGGATCCTGATTGGCGCAAACGCCTAGCATCAATGTAGGATTCAAACTATAAATTACTTGCCTTGAAAACTATCCAGGGGGCTTGATGGTGCTTGCATGTTGTGCTGACATGTGGCATCACCTTGCTTACTTTGGGCCTTCTTGAATCTCTGCTGCTGAAGCCAACCAGCCTGGGTTTTGGGACTCTCAAGGAGGAGTACGCTTTGGACCCCGAACATTGAATGGGTAACATCTTGCCTTTTGAGAACCAATGTTTTAAAGTGTCTAGTTAGCATTTTAATATCTAGTTTTATTGTTTTCCCTCACAGTAACTTAAATAACTTTTTGCCTTTTATAATAAATATTTGCTCCTTAATAAAAATATATTTTATTCACCAAACTCTGGTTCTTTGTCCCTGCAGCTGCAATAGGAATTGTAGTGCCAAGACTGGTGGTTCACTACCTTCATAGTACCTTTGTGGGATGCCTGCTGTGAGAACCTCGCAGGGAGGACTCCCTAGTTAATCCCGGTAAGGTCAGGAGTTTGTCCTTTGGCTCCTGACTGGAGGGATAGAGAAGGACTGTGGTAGCCTACCACTTCAAAAAAGCCAACTCCTTTTTCTTTGCTTTCTCTGCATTTTCCCTCTTCCTGCCACCAGTCCCTCTCCCCCCCTTCTTTCATTCTGGCCCCATACAACCCTACTTCTTCCTCCTTGGAGAAGACTGTACGTATAACCACACATTAGTGGGCTCTATTGCATCAGCTATGAGTTAGACATGGCTGCATATTACAGCAGTTCACACTAGGGTCTACTGTGGTTGAATTGCATTTTAATTTCTTTTCTCTATCCCCTTTTCAGAGCAGTAAAATTGATTGTTACTTAGAATTCCCTCTGTAATTTAATACTATTGCTCCAAGATGCACTTGCCCTGACCTGGATGGCCCAGGCTAGCCCAGTCTCATAGGATCTCAAAAGTTAAGCAGGGTCAGCCCTTGTTAGTACTTGGATGGGAGACCTCCTACACAGAGGCAGGCAGTGCCAAACCACCTCTGAACGTCTTCTGCCTTGGAAACCCTACGTGGTCTCTATAAGTTGGCTGCAACTTGATGGCACTTTACATACACATGCAAGATGCAGAGATATAATATTCCAAAGGCTGGGTTGGGGGAAGCATTTGTGAAACACAGCTGTGTGTCTAACCCCTGGGTAACACCTTTTCCCTTCTTTGTGCTATGCCTACCTGCCAGTGTGTTTAGGCAAAACCTTTTGCTTCTTTTCTCCTGCAACTGAGCTTCCCCTGGGGGGGGGGGCAGAGAGAGAGAGCCAAATGTAACCTGAGCTTCTACCTCTATCCCCTACCCTAGTGGATTCAGCCAAAGCCTTTGGCTAGCAAGCTTGAGCAACCCCTGGTTCAGCTTGTGTCATAGTGGTGTGTTGAGATCAGGGAGCTCATCAATTGTATTAGCTTGGATCTCTCACAAACAGTTCAAGTCTGTTTAATTATTTATTTATTTTTGGATTTATATCCCGCCCTCCCCGAAGGCTCAGGGCGGCTTTACTCGGGGGTTTACTGGGGACCTTCCTTCACATGTGCAGCCAGCAGCATGTATTTGTGATATGACCCCCCTCCCATAGCCACATGATTCCATTTGTTTAAAAAGGAGTATGCAATTACATACAAATACTTTTTTGAGTGGAAAGTATGTCTTACTGTTTGGTGTTCATCTCAATCTGTCTGATTATCACAGTAATGGCTATCAATCTGTCCAAATGTACAGTAGTTTGCAAATGATCATTTAAATGATGCTTTGTGCTGCACAAATGCAAAAAGAGGGAAAACTGAGTAATCTGTGCTCTTCAATGGCCTGACCCAATCATGGACCTGTGGAGAAAATGATTTTTCCTGGTGCATGGGTGCGAAGGAGAAAAAGGGAGAAATGAACCCTATCAAACGCAGCTTCTGTCTGGCTACTAACCTACTAAACTTTCTGCCTGTTGGCAGGGAACAATATGGGCAATGCCTGCAAAGCTCCTTGCTTATATAGAGTCCTAACTTTTCTTCCTGGCTGCCTCCCACTGCTTTGGTAAATTAAACCAGACAGTTACACTCCAGAACAAAATTCAGAACATTTCTGACCACTTCAGAATACTGAAAAAAATTTCTGTTCATATGTGGATATTTGGGTAAAATCTTGGTTGGTGAACAACTGTCTTGACATCATGGCTGTACTCCCTCCAAAGCTGAAAGCGTCCTTTGAGGGGAAAGCACTTAATTAGGATGTGGTTCATTAAAATCATAGGAAGCATTATTCATCTAACTAATCAGGCTGCAAAATGCTCCTGATTTCAAAGTATTCATAGTCCTTAAATGTTTATAGCATCCTGGACCAGGATGGGAATTGTGAATGCATGTTCCCCTTCTGTTTCTCCACTCTTCCTCAGGATGCTATAAACTGCAAGAGGTTTAATTAGGCCAATTTCCCTCTTATATTTATCACCCCCCCCTTCCAAGTGATGCTCAGCTTCCCTTAACACTTCACATTTTCTTGGAATTGTTGTCAGTGCATTTATAGGTAAGTAAAACTGGTGAGAACAAAAGCAAAGTTGGGTAGTCAGATTTCAGAGGAGATGGAAGGACTAAAATGAAATCTAATCCAAGGAGTCTAGCATGTTGACAACTGTTCCCCAGGTGCCTGTGCCCTTATTTCACCTATTCCTAGTTGCTATCTGACTTTTGATTTCCTGACTGTCCATTTAAATCCTGAGTGTCTTCCACAAAGGTTTCTCACTTTACTTTTACAAGAAAGAAGATGATCGACCCTACAAGTGGATGGTGTATGCTCAAAACATATCTGTTGACATGTTGCTGTAATTCACTGTGGCTCCAATTCCATTGAAACCAATGAAAAAATGTCAATCACCTTCAATAGATTAGGACAGGTTTCATATCTTAAATGTTGTTCAGTTGATGTCTAGACCAGGATTGCTTGCAATTCCTAAATACTTTCAGTAAGAGCTAGTGGACATTATGCACTGCATTATGCTATGTCTCCTGACAGGGTGTGCTAGGTGTATTTAGGTAGAGCTGCTCATGAAGTGAATTAAGCAGTTTCCTCCATACAACAACTCTTGCTGGATCCCATGTCTCCATTTATGGGGCAGCCCCTTGCCCCCTGAAATGCTTCTCCTGGATTACAGGGGATCCCTAGGAACAACATGTGAGGGGAGTTGGAGATAATCTTTCCTCCCTTTCTTTATTCAATGGAAATGTTCACTGAAGCAAAGTCCACATTCTTTTTGGAGGGGGAGGCAGATGATGAGCAGTAGTATGTAGAAAATGTGTATCCATGTCACTGTAAAACAGTGTTTTACCCTTTGAATACTGGTGTTACGTGAATCAGTTTAGAGTAACATCTGTATGGCAGCCAAAATGCATGGTTGCAACTCTAGGCTTGATTCTGCTGATCCATTCTGCTAGTAGTGCAAGGATCCTTCTCTAGACACAAGAGGTTTTTCTGTTGCTGGAAGGTACCACTGCCAGCAGAATGGAACTGTGGGGCCCAGTCCTCTATGTGTTCAGGGAATTATACCCATCAGCATTAACTGAAGGTAATTTTTATTACCCACATACACACCATTCACCATCACAATTTTTTACACTTCCTTTTCCACCAACAACTGTAGTGCAGGCAATTTCCAAAGACCTGACCAGCAGACCACAGACAATTAAAACCAAACATCACATTAGCAAGAACAATAATCCCATTATCCCCACCACAACCCGACTTAATTGTCTTTCTAGTGCCCTTCTGAAAAGGACAACCTTGCATTCTCCCAAATATTCTCAAGAAGTGCATTCTATAAAGTTGGAGCCATCACTAAGGGTGTGGTCACATGGCAAGCTTACTGTGATTTGTTCCCGGCCTAGATTTGATCTGGGACATTTTTTATCGGGTTTGAATGATCACATGTCCCTTGCCCAACCGCTTTCATCGCGCAACAAGGCTCCAGGCACCATCCAGAAAGCCGCGCTGCCCAAGCAGCAGCACGGCGCAAATGTTTTTTTTTTAAAAAAATGTGCATGCACATATGCACATGCTGCCTCTGAATCACCGCCTCTGTTTGGATGCACTGTACTCCCTCTGCCAGCCTCATCACAGCTGAGAATCACTCCTCTAATTTTTGCCATTTATCTGTTGAATATGATCTGTTGAATATGGATCCTCATGCCACTCTTTGGACTGTGTTTTGATAGGTATCAGGACACTGATCATGATCCTGCAAGAAGAAGAGGACACAATTGCCCATATTGGGAGGAAGAGGGCTATTCTGTGGCACTGCTACCGGGCACAGTGACAAGCAAGAATGCAGAGTTAGCATTGGGGAAGGTCACAAGTGAGGTCACTGTTCATTAACCTGGTTGAGACAGCGGGGTATCGCCGCTGGTGGGTCTACCCCTGGTCCACCCAGTGGTGGCAAACCTTCATTCTGAGAATCTGGGATGATGAACAGTGGCTGCTGATTTTCAGAGTGACTCAGGCCACCTTCCATTGGTTGGTGGAGTCTCTGTGTGGAAGGATTGAGCGCCAAGGGACAAACATAGGTCACCTATCCCCATTGAAGAGTGGATAGCCATTACCATCTGGTGGCTTGCCAACACCAACTATTACAGGCAAGTCAGCCAACAGTTTGGCATGGTGCGTTCCACAATTGCGGGCATCATTGTAGAGGTTCGCTTGGCCATGGAACTGGAGCTACTGACTACCACCATCCATCCCGAACTACCTGGAAGGGTAAGCAGCACTGACCCCGCTCCACATTATATTCTCCCTTATTATCTGTTTGGAGGAAGGCATAACTTTCCCATTCAGGGGAGGAGGCCAGTTTTTTGCCTGGGTAGGGGACACTAACCAGTTAGCCTGCAGAAGCTCCTGGGGGAGGTTTTACCCCTTTAATGGTGACCGGTCTCAAAAAGTGGCTTTATTTTCATGTGGGCTGTCTTCCAGTATGGGATCACCAGCAGTTAGATAACACCAATAACAGGGAAACCAACCCAGAACCAACTTACAGGTTTGATGTCCTGGTGAAGGAATCTTATGGATGAATACCTTCTATGGATTCTTGAATCTCCTTGCCTAATGGGTGGGGGGGAGTTGTACTCATTGAAAATGTTGGAGGACACTGTGGGGGGGAGTTGTAATTGAAAATGTTGGAGGACACACTCTTTATCTGGTCTTTATTTGGCAATCAACAAGTGTGTCCATGACTGCAGTATTCATGACTGTCACCTGTAATGGGGTGGGGATGCATTATCCAATCGCATCCCAATGACCAATATTTTCTCTTTCTTCTGCATCTGCAGGTGATGAACGGGTTTGCTGCATTGGGCTTCCCACACTGCGTTGGAGCTTTGGATGGCTGCCATATTCAGATTTGTACCCCTGTATGCCAATCCGGGGAGTACATTAGCAGTAAGAGCTTCTTCTCAATGCTTCTACAGGGAACAGTGGATCACCAAGGAAGGTTCATAAATATTGCACTGGTACTAAAATCACAGGGTTTTCTTGTACGCTTGTCCACAGTTCTTCCCCAGCATGGAGATGGCATCATGCCAAAGGTTCAGTGATTGCCATAAATCATTTTGTGTCTTTCCTATATCAGTACTCCACTGTTTCTTAAACAGGAAACAGGTTTGTCAGTGACAGCACATTTTGGAATGGAATCACATTCACTTAGCATGGGGTACAGCTTGGTAGCATTGACATACTGATCTACTCTTAACTTGCACTTCCTGGCACAATAATGCATTCCAGTGCCTATACACTACCACTTTGTGTGAACAGTAATGCTCCTTCTAAGCTGTGGAGTCTTGTGAGCAAAAAGTCTACTTTGTGAGCTACTGGCATTAAAGTTGTGAGCGAGCGATTTGGCTACTGCATAAATTAGTTTGCACTGGAGCCCTCCTTCCTGACGTGAGACAAACATGGGTGAGCCAGAGGCTAAAAAACTGTGAGCTAGCTCTCAGCTTAGAGGGAACACCGGTGAACAGGCATTGCACAGGACAGGAGAGATATCTCTCATTCAACAGCCTCAGCTGTATTCCCAAAATGCTCCTAAGGCTTCATGACTTTAGGATCTTTTGGAACAATACCTTTAGTGATCTTTTCCTCAGGTAACTAATTACAAAAACAAGGAAAAAACAAGGAGAGGGCTATACCGACACAGAGCATTTAGACGAGGCTAGTTGGGGGGGGGGGCTTTTGCGGAGATCAGGGCAATTGTTTTTAAGCACACAAGCAGATTTTTTTTAAAAAGGATAGTGCCTGTCCTCCCCACAGTTTCCTTGAATGTCCATAACCTTCGCAGGGCTAGAGTTTTCCAGAACATAACTCTGGCATCGATTCAAACGCAATCCATCCTTGGTGCACTTGGAACGGTCCTCTCTGTGCCAATTAATGAAGCCCCCTAGGGCATGCGCTTGATATTACATGCACACAACCACTCACCACCAAAATTTGAAAATGGCATTGACGTTGAGTGTATTGTGGCTTGATGAGGAGGTGGAGCACATGCTGGAGATCCTGCATGACCTGGAGGCTGGACCAAGGGTTATGCCAAGCACCCACCTAGAGACCTTGCCGGTATTCCAGGAGGTTACCAGGCTGCTTTCCCAGGAGGGCTTCCAAAGAAGTGCCTCCCAATGCTGGGCAAAATTTAAAAGAGATAAAGCAGCATTTTTTTAGGTACTTGAGGACTGGGAAGGCTCCTCCCCCCCCCCCGACACCATCCACCGCACTTCCAACTGCTAGCCTGCTTATGGGAACAGGGAGGAAGACCAAGTTGGATCCAGAGATGTCCCTCCTGTGAGTATCTCAACAGCTTGAACTGTGGGCACCTAAGTGAACTGTTGCAGTTCTCCTTTCCCCTCTTCCAGTGCACCCTTAACAGATTTCCCTTTAAGGAAATACTCTACATTTTTTCTTTAAAAAATCATTCCATTAGAGTTAATACACCCACTGTCTATACAAAATCACTTTCTCCTTATAATGGCAACAGCGGCTGATGCATGGCCAAAGGTTCCACAATTTACATAAAGTTCTGGACCCATTCAGGTACTGAATTGCCCACAGTAGATGGAATGGTCTCCAGAAAGAGCCTGTTGGAGTGATCAGTTTGACACTCAGGCATGCCCACTGGGTAGCCGAGACAGCACCCCTACCCCAAAATCTGACTACCATTGGGTTGCCAAAAAACTATAAAATATTAAAGATCCCCTTAGGAGAGGGTTCATGGGATGCTATCACCCAGGTGATGCTACCTTCACGCAGGAAAATTACATGGAGTTGTCAGAAAAGAGGTGGTGGATGGCAGAAAAAATCTAGCTATTCTATGAAAACATTAAACGCTGAGAAAAGGATACTTCTGAAACCCAGAGCTAGCTGGGAGCCTGCATCAGGGGATGGCCTTAGTCCTCATGCTTACTTTGTTGTCAATCCAGGCCAACTACTTGGACACTGTGCAAAACAGGAACCAGGACTCTTTGGATCATTAGTCTAATTTCACATGCCCACTTATTGACAAAACCACAACATGGTTGAAAGAGTGCTTTTAGCTTTCACAGTATGACAGAGAGGCATATCAAGGTAAATGTGGCCATGAAATTCTTAATTATGCTGTCCATCAAAGACTGTATGTGTGAAGCAATGACAACAGAGAATGGCAACTTCATCTCGCACATGACCCTTTCATTTCTGTAGACACACCTCGAGTAAGGAGATGTGGATGGTCGAGATGGGTCAGGACACTAGCCATTGCCCAGTCATCCTTCTCTGGGGAGTCAGCCCGGGAGGATCCCATGGAAGGACCATCCTCTGGTGAGTCTGTTCACTGATTGATGGCAGAATGCGACCTGTACTCATGCATCTGTATTGTGGAGTTACATCACATTTCTAACCTTTACTTTCTGATCAACATTTAACCCTAACCTTAGCATTTCTCCTCCTCCTTCCACTGCAGCCATACCCACCCAGCCAGCAGCACAGCAAGAGATTGTGACCATACCCTTGGGGGACACTGCTGAAGGTGAGGTGGACTGACACTGCAGCTGAGCAAGTTCTGATGGTGTGTGTGTTTGCACTGGTAGATAAGTTTATAATCAGGGATCCCAGTATAATGTCCCCTGTCTGCAAGAGGACAAAGTAAAACATGGAGGGTGGTTGTTTAACCAATCAGGATGCACTCCTGGTTCACATACCTAGACAAGCACACCATCATGTCTCCTTATGTTTTCTGGGAGCCCGTCCCCTCATGCAAAGTCTACCCCACATAGGTGCAACTACATCGGAGCATGAGGAAGCTGAGGGGACCACTGGACCAATTATGGTAGCCTCCTCTGCAGAGTCTGCAGTGGGTAAGATCATCCTCAAGTCGCCTAGTGCATTATGCACTTTGTCATCCTGGTCTCATGTGTACCAAGTTTGGCCCTAGGACAAGCAGCAACATCACCCCCTCCCCTTCTGTGGCAGTTGAGGAACCCAGGGCTTGTAGCAGCTGCCAGGCACTGGAGTGGAGGATAAATGAATTCCAACATACTGTGGATAACAGATGTAAGTGCAGCACGTTTAGACTTTATGGGGCACCCCTTTGCAAGTCAGCTTCTGGACTTGTCTTCAAAATGGGCTACCTGCCTGAGCATTGAACGCATGTGCTTTTGAAGACATGTCTTCCCTGAAGTAGACTACCAATAAAAACCCAATGGCAGCCAAACCATGGAGAGCATATGTGGACATCGGGATTGATACAGGTATCAATAATAACATGGGGAATCCTCATCAATGCCCTCTCTGACATTGCACCCCCCATTTTCCCTTCACACTACAGTTCAACATGTGATTCACCTCATAACGATGCTGTGTCAGGCAATGCGGAGACTGAGGACGGATGTGGCGCGCCTAGCACACAGTAGGGAAGCAGCTGGGGAAGAATCACAACTGGCCACAGCCGGCAAAGAAGAGGCAGACTAGAGCCGTTTTTGGATGTTTTCATCTTAAAGTTACCGTTCTGTATTTTTTTTAAAGAAATGCAAGTTGTTTAAAGTTGTAAATAGCCCTTTATTGTTAAAATTAAAGGCACCTAACACTGTTTTCACTACTTCAAAAGTGGCCCCTCTGTCGATTACTTTCTGGCTCACTGCAACTGAACCATCCCACCCACCACCAACATTGTGCTGTTCCTGAGGTAGAGCTTTCAATTCTAGATTACCCTAAGTATTTACATTAACTTGTAAAAGCTGCAGCATTAAGAAAATTGGTAAAAGGCACGCTCCCTGTTAGATTGGTAAAAGGTACGTGCCATCTCAGGGCCCAAGTTCATTGTGGTGGACTAAAGGGAATTGGGGGGGGGGGTTAGTATGCATTGCCTGCTTTGCAAGAACATGTTTTGGGGCATGTTTATCCCGTGCACCCATAGCTGATGACGTTCCCGGCTGGTCATCAAGCGTTGTTGGGAGTGTAACACCGAGACCCTCCCCCCTCCTCTTGTCCATGTGCCGATGCCGACTGCCAATCCTACATGGTGGGCTGGGTGATGGCTTTGGCTATGTTGCCTAATGCCTGCAGCATTGAGCAAAGAAGTTCCCTAGTCAACTCCCTGGCCTCTCTCACCTCCTGTCTGGAGGCCCTCATTTCCTGCATGAACTCATCAAGTTCCCATTTTGTGGCCTCCGGCATGGCTCCTTGCTCACGTGCCGAAGCTCTAAGAACCTGTTCCCTGATCCTTTGTACTGCAGTAACACGTTTCTTCCTTGCTCTAATAAGAGTCAAGCATTCTGCCAGTGAATGCTCGGAGAGAATAGCCCCAGGAGCGATATCTGTGGGAGAAAGGCAGGTGAATGCTCGGGGAGAATAGCCCCAGGAGCGATATCTGTGAGAGAAAGGCATAGGTCTCCCTCATTCAGAAACTGGCTTTAGGCAAAGCAGTCACCATTTCTGCAGTCTGGCTACATTCCAAAAACATGTCTTAAGCTGCCCTTTTTTCTAAGCTTCCCTTTTCGGAGTGGGGGTGGGTAGATTTGGAGGGGGGGTTAGGTGGCAGTCCACATAGGACACACATGACCAGAAGTAAGAAAACAATGTTGCCTTCTCAAGTAATGTTGCAATGGAGGCACGGTTTGAGGACCACCATGATTCACACACTGTGCTGCCACTGCAGGAGTAGCCCCTACAAAATCAAAGCAGAATCTCTCACATTCGTAACACAAGTGAAGCTTTCTCACCATCTGGCTCTCTCTCTTCAGAGTTGGAAAGCTCTTCTTCATCAGGGTTAGGTGTGCAGGGCCCTGAATTGCAAGGGATGGAAAGATACATTAATGGCTGCGTGGCGGTGGTGCTTAAACAGGGATGAAGGACACTGTTGAGGTGACAATGCAAACATAGCGACAGTCCATCTGGATACTCAAAATCCAAACAACCTGAAAGCACATTAGATACGTGGTGTATTGTAACCTCTGGTATTAACATTAAAGCTGTACTTACCAGCACATGGAGGGGAAACAACGTTGGTATCATCCGTGTCTGGAACCTGAACCTCTTCCTCCTCTGGAGTGTACTCTAGATGAAAACAGGGAGGGAGATAAGAATTTAGAGTAGGAACATAATCAAGGTTCTAGTTGCTGCACAACTGCATTGAGCAGGAAAACAGGAACAAACCACCCTCTCCTCATACCACTGACTTCCACTCAAGATCAGGGGAACCAAGGATGTTTTTAGCTGGTGCCTAAAAATAAAGACACCTGGCAAAGTCAGGCAGGGATGGAGTCTGATAGATATCTACCCATCACTACACGAAGATGTCAAGCGTGATCTCCCATTACACTGAGTGTCCCCAACGTGGTGCCCGTGGGCACCTTGGTGCCTCCATATGTGTTTTTTCGTGCTCAGCAAATGGTTTTAGGAAGTGCTTGGGGACAAAAGGCATTACACTAACTACTGGAAATCAGATAGTTGAAGGAAGTTCAAAACTTAGTTGAGAAATTTACTGCCAAGGTTGTCCTCTTCTCCAGAACACTTCACCAAAGAAGTCAGGGGAGCATTTAAGGTAGCTTGGGTGGCCTGAGGTTGGGGAACAAAGATGTCCCATAGGGTACTCAATGACAGAAACAACCCCAGTAGCCTTGAGTTTGGAGAGAGAATCTTGTGTTCAGGAAATAAGGAGCCCCACATAGTGAACTCTGGTCAACACATGGAGGTTGGCAAGGAAGCCCCCTTAAAGCGAGGAAAAAACTTGTGGCAGGAGCATCATGAAGAGGTATCCCCTTACCTGATAGACCACTGGTATCCCTGTCAGCACCCTTTCCTCCTTCAGTTGGCTCCAGCACCAATGTATACAGTTCCTTAGAGCCCTCAGCTGATGGGAAAGGGGCTTCTAGGCCGATGCAGATGGGGGCTGGGGCGTGGGGTGGTAGCTGATAGCTGTTGGCCGCGCACCTAGGTTTCATGCTTGGGTCCCCTCTCAGTATGCTATGAAGTTCATTATACTAGGGGCATAAGGACATAAGAGATGCCAATGTTGGATCAGGCCAAAGGCCCATCCAGTCCAACACTCTGTGTCACACAGTGGCGAGAAATACCAGTGCAATCAGGAGGTCCACCAGTGGGGCCAGGACATTAGAAGCCCTCCCACTGTTGACCCCCCCCCCAAGCACCAAGAAGACAGAGCATCACTTGCCCCAGAGCCCCTATTTATACCTTGTGGCTAATAGCCACTGATGGACCTCTGCTCCAGATGCTTATCTAATTCCCTTTTGAAGCCGTCCCATCAGCTGAGGGGCATGTGATCCTTTCATTACTGGAGGTGTTGTTGTGGAGAGCTCGTTTGTAATCTGATTGGAGTCCCTTGGTCTTATTCCAGCATTCAATGGCTGACCGCTGATGCCCCCTTGCTGCCATGCCCCTCGCTATTTCTTTGTAGGTCTCCATGGTGATGTGAGACTGCTGGATGGTATCTTGGACCCACTGCTCACCCAACAGGGCGAGTAGGTCCAAGATCTCATCTCTTCTCCAAGAGACACCTCTGACTCCCACCATTTTGTCTTTCCCGCTCTTGTCCAAGCAAAAAGTAAAGTACTACCATAACTATGCCTCCAGAGTACTGTGTCCTAGGGACTATTTTACCAGCATTCAACTTGAATTTTTTTGACAGAGGGTTGGTGTTGTGTCCGTGGACCGCCACCAGGGGTCTGCAGCTTCAGTCCTTAGCTTGGTTCCAAACACAATAGGGGCCAGGGATCCTAGGCCACCTTTAGTCATCCAATAGGACCTTTGGCGGGAGATTCAAACCCTCCAATGCAACTGTGGGTGTGTCTGGGATGTGTATATATAGTTGACCCTTACCGGGCCGTTTGTGTCTTTTGTGTGAAGTACAATAAACACGACTTGTTCAGCATTTCATAGTCCAAGTTTCCATGTTGCGAACCCAGTGCTTTACATTGGCGATGAAGGTGGGATCTGGATGAGCGAGCCTGACTCTTCATCCAGCACAGCACCGAGCATCAATCCAGTGGAAGCTGCCATGCCCCGCATTGCTCCCAAGCAGCACCGCACTGCACCCCACTTCCTCGGATACTGCTCTCCACTTTGCTCAAGAGTCATGGCTGTCGCTCCGGGACACCTTGAGGTCTTTGACCCCACACACCCTGAGTTCTGGGAATCATGGGTAGACCAGCTAACCTGCTTCTTCACCTACCACGTGGTCACCGATGCCAGCAAGAAAAGGGCTCCACAGCATATGTGGAGTGGCCAACATTCGTCTAGCAAAAAATCTCCTGGCACCCAAGACGTTCATGGAAAATACCTACGATGAGATTGTCGAGGTCTTAACAAGGTACTATGCGCCCAAGCCCACAACGATGGCCAAACGCATGGACTTCCAAGTGCGCCTCCAGAAGCCTAGCAAGACAGCTGCCACCTTCATGGCCGAGCTCCACCAACATGCAATGGATTGTGGGTTCACGAAAGTGGAGGAGAACATTCTGATGCAATTTGTCTGGGGTCTGCGAGATGTCAAACTCCATCGCAAACTGGTAGGCACTGCTGACCTCAAAATAGATGATGCCCTACAGATGGCCATTGCATATGAGGGCTCATACTGCGACCGTCCACCATCGGCGACACACCACGTGTTACCAGACGTGGCATCCGACAACTCGGATGAAGAAGAAGTCCGGCTCGTCTGCCACTCCAGCCACAGGAAGCCATTTTTCAATGACGTCCTCATTGCCGTGGTGGCCCCCGAAGAATTCGCCACCCATCTCCATGCCATGCTCCGCCGTTTCAACGAGGCTGGCCTCAAGGTAAAATGGGGAAAGTGCCTGCTTCGGGTCCCTGAAGTGGATTTATTGGAGTTCTGGGTTCCATCCCGTGAGAGACAAGGTCAAGGCCATCATGGAGGCCCCGCTGCCCAAGTCCAAGGCGGAACTTCAGGCATTCCTCGGACTCCTGAACTTTTATCATGCCTTCCTTCCCAATGCACAAATTATTGGACAAAAAGGAGCCGTTGTCCTGGGCTCCCTGGGAGTCCACGGTATTCTGGGGGGTGAAGGCATTCTTTACCTCCAACGAGGTGCTGGCACATTTCAATGAATCCCTGCCGGTGATTCTGGCCTGTGACCCCTCCACTTACAGCATGGGCGCAGTTTTGGACCACCAGCTTCCTGACGGCCACTTGGTTCCAGTGGCCTATTAGTCCTGGACCTTATCGGCTGCCGAGAGAAATTACACCCAGATCAACCGGGAAGGCCTGGCGATAGTTGCTGGGGTCAAGAGGTTTCACGACTTTTTGTACGGGCGGCCCTTCACCATTGTGATGGGCCACCGGGCACTTCTCGGGCTCTTCGCAGCCGACAAACAGACTCCCCAGGTGCATTCCCCCCGGGTCCTCCGTTGGTCCTTTTCCTGGTGGGTTACAACTACTGCCTGGAACACCGCCCGGGGAAAGCGATGGGACATGCCGACACCCTCAGCCGGCTGCTGCTCCCTTCCATTGAAGCCGACCCAGCTCCCATTCATAGGGTCCTTAGCTTGGTTCCAAACACAATAGGGGCCAAGGATCCTAGGCCACCTTTAGTCCTCCAATAGGTCCTTTGGCGGGAGATTCAAACCCTCCAATGCAACTGTGGGATATGTGTATATAGTTGGCCCGTGCCAGGCTGTTTCTGTCTTTTGTGTGAAGTACAATAAATGCAACTTGTTCAGCATGTCGTAGTCCGAGTTTCCATGCTGCGAATCCAGTACTCTACAGTTGGTTTGGCCAGTG
>NW_015169291.1:50253-122811 GCF_001447785.1 Gekko japonicus
TTGGGCCCCTTACCTGCTCCGGGAATTCCACAGACGTTTCCCGGGCAAACCGGTAGGTCTCCCGGAAACCCTCCCGGGCTAGCCGGGCGGTCTCCCGGATCCTCCGGTAGGTGGTTGTTAATGAGTATTTTTGAGGGGGCAGTATGTCAGCTAGCTGCCATTGTCATTCCGGTTCCTGTGTAGTTTCCTTCACCCCCCCCTCTCATTCCTTGTTTACTTGAGTTATGTTATGTAGTCCGCGGAACTCGCCAAGGTTGTGCAGCTGGGTGTAGGAGGGAAGCTTCGCCTAGAATGTTTTGGGTATCTAGCATGTGAACTGAACCTGTGTTGACATTATAGAACTGTTGCGTTCCCATGCAATGGGCACGAATTGTATGATCTATTCATTGGTCCTTACCTGGTTCAAATGTCTATATTATGCCTTCCCTGGTTACCTGTAGTTATTCCTAACAATGTCCTGTTCTGGTTAAACCAGCGCTTTGAAATAAACCTTGCTTGCTTTTCAACGTGGAGTTATTTTGAATGCTTGGGATCCAACATTGATTTAATTTATACCCTGCATCCTCTTCCCACAGGGGACTTGGAGTGATGAAATGGCACAGGGAGATGGTTTAAACCACGTCTCATGATCCATTGTTCCAATTATCATAATCTATATACCTAATAGCAGAGTGTGGCCCCTATTCGTGAATGTCAAGTTCATATATTGGGGCCACACCAACATATTTTCCTACAAACTTGGGGGACCCCCAGGTTTAAAGAAAAATCTGAAATCACAAAAAATACATAGGGGAGTTTAAATCCCAACTAAACAACATTGTCTGCACACACATGTAGAACTGATGGTGGAAGCCACCGGAAGCTACTCTGGGCTCAGTTGTGGTGGCAAAGGACTCAGGGAGCTAATCTAGGCCCAGCTGTGGTGGCAGAAGATGCTGGGAGCCACTTCAAGCTCAGAGCAGCTTCCAGGCAGCAGCATGGCTGTGTTGAAAGGTTGGTGGTGGGTTCTGGAGACACTCCAAGCTTGGTGATGGTGGGGAGATGGGACTCCC
This sequence comes from Gekko japonicus, assembly GCF_001447785.1. Lineage (NCBI taxonomy): Eukaryota > Metazoa > Chordata > Lepidosauria > Squamata > Gekkonidae > Gekko > Gekko japonicus. The sequence goes on from NW_015169291.1 coordinate 51,306, forward strand.
CCTGGGAGTCTTGTGGGCCTCCCATTTGTATATTCTAATAGCAAAGTCAGCCAGATCTGAGGATACTTAAATCTGGTAACTGGAACTGTGAATGGACAAGACAGATATTTCTAGAAACCTGAAAAACACCCAAGTTTGCAGAAAAATCTGAAATAAAAAAATACATTGAGGTCTTTTTTAAAAAAAAAATTCAAAATGATAGAAGGAACACCTATAGCTTTAAGAAATGGAAGCCCTTAGTGGCCACAGCTAATAAACCACAGCATTCTAGGCTTGGTTTCTTTCGGTAAAAGGCAGGGGGTGGGGGCAGGAACCTTTCAAGGGCTGTTTTGTCCTTTGTGGGAGGACATCAGGCCCCAACCTGTCAGCAACCACTGGGTGACTTGATACTACTCAACTGGCATGACTCACCTAAGCCTGGCTGCTTGCTGATGTTCAATGGCAGCCACCCCATGAAAGCCAGTGTGGTATAGTGATTAGGAGTTTCAGACTACAACTTCAAATTCCCATTCTGTTGTGAAGCTCACTGGGTCACCTTGGGCCAGTTCTACATTTACTTCACAGGCAGGGGGGAATATTCATTGAAAGCACCTTATGGGCTGATGGCCTGCCCCCCACCTGGGCCAGTCAGCTCTCTGACAGAAGTCCTGAGTCTAACTCACCCAAGCCATGTTCAAGGTGGGAGTGGTAGTGCCGAGCCAGCCTGAGGTGAAGCAGGGGAGACAGAGCCAAGCCCAATAGGCCCTGCATTCAAGGCAAGATGGGAGAGATGGTGATTCCTGGCTCAGCCCGCTCAAGGCAAGACAGACACTGGCACCTGAGATGCAACAGACAGCAGTGCTTGGCCCAGCCGAGCTGCACGTGAGGAAGGGAGACAGCAAAGCTCTGCATGGCTGAACCCTGCATTGAAGTAAGGCAGATGGTAGTGCCTGGCCCAACTGATCCCTACACAAGGGTTACAGTTTACTTGGGTACAGGGTGCCAGGGTTAGGGAAGGGAGAAAGCTGAGAATGTGGGAAGATAAAGGTAGGTCAGTGGATGGGAAGGAGAGAAAGAGGCAGAAAAGGGGGGAGAGGCTCTGGGGGCTTTTCAAGAAAGGGAAAAAGGAAATATTGGGGGACAGGGAAATAAGATTTAACCTGTAAGTCCTCGCAGGTTCCCATTTGTCCATTCTAAATGCATAATGCATAAATCTTGGTTAATTAATAATAATATGTTGTATATGTAACTACAGCACTTGGGTTACTGTTATGTATTGAGCCTGAACTGCCCTTGCAAAAGCTTTTCCTACTGCCTTCTCTCCTAGGGTTGCCAACCTCCAGGTGGGGTCTGGAGATCTGGAATTACAACAGATCTCCCCACTACAACCCCTCTTAGGACATCCAGCTGCAGGTTGGATATTTGGGGGTGAAGCCTTGGGAAGGTGAGTTTTGGAGACAGAAGTGACCTCAGCAGGGTGTAATGCCATAGAGTCCACCCCCAAAGATGCCATTTTCTCCAGGGGAACAAATCTCTGTCATCTGGAGAGCAGTATAAATTCCATGTGATCTCCAGCCCCTATTTGGAGGCTGGAAATCCAACAAAATATCTGTGACAAAAATAACGAAAAGTCTCACTTTCCCCTACGTAATTTTCTCCCTTTTCAGCCATTCACCAACCTACCTTTTATCTGCTTCCCATCTTCCGCTGTATTTATTATTTGTTTCCTTCATTTTTATCCCATTGTTCTCCCCTCCTCCTTTTTATCTGCACAACCCTGGGAGGTAGGTTAGGCTGAACATGTGACTTGTCCAAAATCACCCAGTCAGCTTCCACAGCAAGAGGGGGATTTGGATTGGGTCTCCCAGTCCCTATTTTGAAGCTCTGACTGCTACACTACATTGGCTTTCATAGGGCAGCTGTTGTTGAATAACAACAAACAGCCAGGCCCTGGTGAGTCATGCAAATCAGGTTGTATCAAGTCATCCAGAGGCTGCTGCTAGGCCTAGGGTTGCCAAGCTCCAGAAGGGACCTGGAGATCTCCCAGAATCACAACTCAACTCCAGATGATAGAGATCTGTCCCCATGGAAAAAATGTGTGCTTTGGACTCTATGGCATTATATCCAGCTGAGGCCTGTATGGCATAATATCTGGCTGAGGCCTCTCCCATCTCTCCCCAAACCCTGCCCTCCTCAATCTCCATCAAAAAATCTCTAAGAATTTCCCAACCTGGAGCTGGCAACCAATAAATCCTTCCTCAAAGGTCAAAATATGACAGGAAAGGGCCCTGCCCCTTTCCTAGGGTTGCCAGGTCCTCTTCACTTTCCTGCGGGGGTGGGAGGGAGGTCTCTAGGGGCAGGGGGCAGGGCAAAATTCCTGCATGTGATGTCCCTGGCATGATAACATCACATGGAAGTGACATCATCATGCCAGGGATGTCGTGCAGCAACGCTCTGTTATTCTGGGCAAAATATCAGAGTGTTGCTGTGCCAAGTCCCTGGCGTGATGATGTCACTTCTGTGTGACATCATCATGCTGGGGATGTTGCGCTGGGTGGTGGCTGGCTAGCAGCGGGCAGGAGCCTGCCAAATCAGGGAATCCCCTGCTCCCACCTGGGGCCTGGCAACCCTCCTCCTCCCCCTGTCTTTTACTCACTGAAACCCAACATTGAAACACTGTGGTTGCCTAGCAATAGCCACTGAGGGAGTCCATTGCTTAAAGCTATAGGCATTTCTTTTATCATTTTCATGTTTTTTAAACCACCCAATGTATTTTTTTAAGATTTCTGTAAACCTGGGCCATTTTTCGGCTTTGTAGAAAGGTCTGTGTTGCCCATTCACAGCCACAGTGACTGGATTTAAGTATCCAAGGATTTGGTTGCCTTTGCCATTAGAATATAAGATTAACTTGAGTGAAACCCTCATGTATCATCAGTGTATCTGACAAAGTTTGAGTTCTGCAAGAAAAATGAGAAATCCTAGGAGAGGTAACTGAGACAGTAGTTAGCCTTGAGAATACAGTAGGGATATAATTTCCTTTAACTGGAGAGAAATTATCTTTCACATCTGTTGTTTATTTGCCAGTTCAGCAAAGTCTCCTAATTAAGGTCATCTATATTTTGTTGTGTATGTATGATATAATGAACAGTATATGATTTAGCCCAGTAAAATAACCATGAAATCTGTTTCTATTCTGGATACAGCATCCTGAAAATTCTGGTTAATACCTTGCTTTCGAGGCCAGCCACCAGCAGGAAACAGCATGCCTCAGCTATTGATGGGAGGATAGAAAGGCAAGTGGTAGAAAATCAATGGGGAAAGAGAGGGAGAAAGGAGGAAGACAAAGATTTTGGGGGTTTTATATTTTTGTGTATAATTTGGATAATTTATGTTTAAATGCAGTGTAACCTGTAATAAGTATGGAGATTATGGCAATTGGATAGGCTAAAACTCAAGATCACTAGGTAGAGCAAGCCAGTAGTTGTACAAAGCCATCCTGAGCCAGTCTACTCATAATCCTACTCGGGTCTATTCAATGGGGCCCAGGAAAACAGTCTTAAGATTGCACTGTAAGTGAAATTGCTTAAAAAAATATTTAAAAAAATCTTGGCTTTTAACTCTGAAGCTTCATTTTTATCTATGGCATAATACTGATTTCATTTGTACTAAAACCAGATAAAATTGTTTCTTTTTACTTCATTAAATTGAGACTACAATAAGACTAGTGACTTCATTTTAAGAAGTTATATTTTTCTGTGTGTAGAAGTGGAAAAATATGCCTTTGCCCTGAAGTATTTAATTCCAAATGAAAGAAGTACTACAGAGACTTAGCTATAAAAAAATATTCATTTTGATTCTAAGGATTATCCAAAAGCTTGAGAAGTGTTATGATTCAACAGAACTAGAAAAAGGGTTTATAATAAAAAGTTATAAGGCTGTGCAGTAAGCTGAGCATAAGTGTGGGATACTCTCCCCAAATACATAGATGTATTATTTATTTATTTATTTATTCAATTTATTCAATTTATACCCCGCCCTCCCTGCCAAACCAGGCTCAGGGCGACTTACATAAAAATTAAAACAGATAAAATCAGAGCAAATATAAAACCAGTTATAAAGTGCTAGTATACAGTATTATACTAGGTGTTCTGTCCAGCAGACTTGTAGTTTCATGAATATGTACATGGCAATCACTAAGAAGGATCCCCGCTACCCCTGTGGTTATGCAGTATAGAAGGACACCAGCACAGTATCCACAGGAAGTGGGACTCATCTGCACCTTACTTAAGAACAAAAAGGAGTAATTTTGGTCAGCAGCAATGTGTCTGATAATCTGACACTGGGGACCATGTCTAACAGTGAGGAAGATGGATTTGGGAGCACTAATTATTATCTCCATGATCTTTGTATCACTCTGCACCCAAGTGCCTTCTTCTACCTGAATCCTGTTGTTACCATTCTCAAAATGCTGAAAATGAATGTAAATGAAGAATTGGTTATGAGCAGCTTTGAGCCACAGCAAAGGTCTCCAGGAGGATAATCCAACAATATTTGACTCAGAATTGACCTCCAATTCAGTGAGAGTGCTGACTGCACCAAAACCTGATTTGAGAACTTCTATGCCGTCTTCATTTATGTTGCACAGAAGATCCATAATTCAAAAGTCATATTGCATTACAGAAAGGGCTATCACCACAGAATCATTAAAGAGTTGTCAAACCAGATATGAGCTATTCTGGGGTCAGATACAGGTGTATTTCACAATGCTTGGATTACTCTGCCTAGTTGGTAGTTGCCAGATCCCCAGTCTGGGTGGTGGTTCCCTCAATTTTCAGGGCTTCAGCCTGCCACCGGCCAGCTGGCCACTGAGGGAAGCCCCACCCCCAAACAGGCATGTTGTACATTGGTTTGGTGTAGTGGTTAAGTGCGCGGACTCTAATCTGGGAGAACCGGGTTTGATTCCCCACTCCTCCACTTGCACCTGCTGATGTGACCTTGGGTCAGTCACAAGCTCTGGCACAGCTGTCCTTGAAAAAGAGCAGTTTGTGTCAGAGTTCTCTCAGCCCCACCCACCTCACAGGGTGTCTGTTGTGGGGAGGGGAAGGGAAAGGAGTTTGTAAGCCGCTCTTAGACTGAGAGTGAAGGGCAGAGGCACAGATCCAATTTCTTCTTCATCTTCTTCTCTCCCTACAGGCTAGATCCCAATAGGCCACTGAACATATGGAAGAGATGCAATGGCAATAGAAAAAGTGTTATGTCTTTGCCATCATCCCCTCCACAGAGTATGCTTTAACATGAGCTGTAGCCTATGTCCTTTGGGTAGTGAAGGGCGGGGTATAAGTCCAATCTCTTCTTCTTCTTCCCCTTCCTGTCAGCTCCACCCGAGTGCTGCACCACACCGCTGCAGGATGGGAGGTGCGATGAGCCGACTGCCGTGGTGGCCAGGAGGCCAGGGCTTTCTTTCGGCGGGATGGTGGGCCTGCAGGCCCCCACCTGGTGGAAGCCACTCGCCTGGCTGCTGAACTGAATGGCACCTTGTCTTAAGCTCCTTGGAGGCAAAGCTGAAGCAAAAACCACCATAGATGGGCAGAGCTTGGAACATTGGTGAGGGGGCAGCATCCCAGACCGTGGTCTTGCACAGCCACTCCCTGCCCTCTCCCTCACTCACCGCCTCTCACTCGGCCCCGCCAAACTTTTTTCCTGCTTCTCGGAAGGAGTGCAAGGCCGTGCAAAAGCGGGCGAGGCCACACAGCTCCTGGTTGGGGGGCCAGCCCCGAGGGAGCGTGTTTGTTTTTGCCCCATCTTCTGCTGCCTCTGCCTTGCAGGCACAAAAAGGTGGGCAAAGCTTCTGTCCACCAGCCCTGCTGTGGCCAGGAGTCCCTTTTGGCACACGCCTAAGGGGTTGTTCAGGGGGGAAGGCTGGAGACGGGCTGCTTTGCAAAGGGATGTGGGTGCTAGTGAAGGAGCTGAAGGAAGGTGGCAGCTGCTGCTTCCTGTCCTCATCGGGGCCGACGCAGGTGCTCCTGGGCCTTGGGTGCTGCTACCTCCAGGTGGCTCAGCCCTACAACCTGGATCCACCCAGCGCCCTGGTCTTCTGAGGGTCACAAAGCGCCCTGTTCGGCTTCTCGGTGCCGCCGCACAGCCACGGGTGCAGCAGATGGCAAGTGGAGCAGCTTTTTCTCCGCCGCCTCACATGAAAAACGTTTGCTGGTAGGTGCTCTTTGATGCCCTGGCATGACCTGGCCCTCCCGGAGGCCTACCAGCGCCCTGCAAAGCCAGCTGGGGGGGGCAAAGAGGGGGAGCAGATGGACGCCGCCAGGGCTTTCTGTAGACAAAAGCCCAGCAGGAACTCATTAACATATTAGGCCACACCCCTGAAAGCACAGCTCATGAGTATATTAGGCCACACCCCATGTTCGACCTCCAAGAGTCCCATCCATATCCTCAAACTGAATAAATGCAAAATTACCCAAACAACTGGACATCAACCCCCAGCACCATCAGAGTTGTCACTACTAATGTACAGCCCAAGTCAATATGAATGGAAGCAATTGTATGTGGAAAGTGCTCAGCAAAATGGTAACAGCAGATCACCAGTCAGGTGTACTGGCTAAGTGTGCGGACTCTAATCTGGGGGAACACAGCTTGATTCCCCACCCTTCCACTTGGAGCTGCTGGATGACCTTGGGCAAGCCATAGTTCTGTCAGAGCTGTTCTTGAAAGAGCTCTCTGAGCCTCACCTATCTCACAGGTTGTCTGTTGTGGGGAAGGGAACGGAAGGGAACGGAAGGGAAGGGAAAGGAGTTTGTAAGCTACTCTGAGACTGCGAGTGAAGGGCAGAGGCACAGATCCAATTTCCTCTTCATCTTCTTCTCTCCCTACAGGCTAGATCCCAATAGGCCACTGAACATCCGGAAGAGATGCAATGGCAATAGAAATAGTGTTATGTCTTTGCCATCATTCCCTCCACAGGGAATGAGCTGTAGCCTATGTCATATTGGGTTCATCCTGACCCTTCCTTCACTGTTGCCTGCAGCTTCTCAGTAAACCAAGTTTACTGTAAACACCTAAGAGAGGGTTCCTAGGAATGATCATATCAACTGTCTGGGTCATCTACTCATTCCAGAGGAATTCCACAAATAGCATGATGGATTTCAATACATCAGGCACGATTTTTGAAAGATGTAGAACTGGTAGCACACAATCTGCTTTGTGAGCTTTAGGCAGTAGAATTGATTTACTTCTTGGGTGCTGTACAAAGTAAGAATTGCTGTATGACCTTTCAGGGTCATGCAGTCAAAATCAGCTAATGTGTATTAGTTATCCTCTAACATATTAATAATCTTTGCATTATCATAATAAAATGCTGAAAGAACATAAGTGCATTTTCCCACCATTCCAATGGCCGCCAAAGGAATGAATTGATTCTAATTTGCAGTTGAAATGGTGGATGCAAAAGTATACCATGCTAGTCACAATTAATATGAAATCAGGTAAGCAATTGTGTTACTGTGTATGTGACACAGCTTTCTCTCCTGAAGCAGGAGCTAATGATAACAGGTGAGAATGTATCAAGAGGTAAGTGATTCTCAGTTGCCCCACATGAAGCGTGCTTGGTGACCTTGGGCCGCTCACAGCTTTCTCAGAACTCTTTCAGCTCCCTGCACCTCAGGTGCCAGTTGTGAAGGGAGGAAGGGAATGTGATTGTAAACCACTTTGAGACACCTGGAGATAAAGAGGGGTATTAAAAACCTACTCTTCTTCTTCTGAGAGAAGACTAAATTTTACCAGGCTAATGACTCTAGTAATCTAATGTGTGTGCAAGTTGTAAGAAAGTGGTCTAGATTTATAATCCTAAATATAGGCCGGAGGACAAACTCTATTAAAATGGAAGGCCCTGTCTTCCAAATTTGTTGTTGTTGTTCAGTCGCACAGTCGAGTCCGACTCTTTGCGACCCCATGGACCAGCTCCCACCCGGCCTTCCGGTCTTCCGCCGTCCGTCTTCCAAATAAATGTGTTTATATTGAGATAAAAAGACTTGTTATTCTCCTGATCATTCTTTTGAAATGATGCATTAGCAAATATATGTCGGACTGTAACGCAGGACTGCCCAATTTTTAAAATGCCCTCTCAGGAGAGAAACAGGTTAATGATTCATTGTATTGGAATGCTGGTAGCACTTCAGTTAGAGAAAAGTGAGTGATGGTCTTAGGTCTTTGAGCGACCCACTGCCTTTAGTTTACATGATGGACAATCTAGCCCATGGGAAAATCACTATAAAATGAACCTCTTCTGCAGGAGACACACCTGTCACGAAGTCTCTGTGTGACGCATACAGAGAAAAACACAACTTGGTATGCATGAGCTTATTTTAGGAGGATGTGGGCCAAAATGAAAAGGGCATCACAGGCAAGCATAGAGCTGTTGCTTCATCCTGCCAGAACCAGCTTCCCCTGCCAAAATGGTTCTGAAGTCCCATAAGCCTTTGCTCTTTTGTTGGCAGCCTAGGCATAAAACTAAAGCCTTGCCCTGTAGATGTACCTTTGCCCAAATTCATTTTTGATATTCCCTGGCCTTCCAAGTGTGAGGCTCCAAAGCATAAACATAACTGTCTAGGTCTTTTTGACATTGCAGTTAATAAAATATATCTGGGCAAAAGTTCATACTAGTAAAAGTTCATCTTATCAACTTAGGATGGGCTGGTATTTGGCAAGTCTGGTATAGTTTTAATTTGACTCCTCCTTTGATCCCTATTGGCTGAAAAAGGTATAAAAAGAAGGTTTTGTGCTTTCTTTGAGGCTGTTTGGCCAACACCCCACCTAGGCTTGAGTGAGGTCTTGGTCCACAGTCCAGGAATATTCCTTGTTCTTTCTGAAGTGTACACTATATCAGGTATTGGGATTTTCTATATGCTATTGGGTATTGATATGGAATATATGCTACTGAGCATTACTTGTATATGGTTTTCAAATTAATAAATACTTTTAGTTAAAGGCAATTGTTCTCTCTGTGTTTCTCTCCCACTGAAGGCCTGAGTTCTCTAACCAGACTCCACCTACCCACAGAAAAGAACCTTGATGGAGTTGGGGATCCCAGGCAGAAGTGTGGACCCCTAAAATCCCCCTACAACAGGCCTATGGTGGCCACTGATCAAATTCAAGAACACAGGATTCTCCCCTTGTTGAATCAATCATGTTAAAACTAGCCTAGCTGTTATAATTTTAAATGTATTAATTAATTGATCTCAGTATGCATTTGTAAATTTAAAAATATTTTAAATAAGCATGAAGTAAACATTAACTGATTAACATATAGCTGAGTCTAAGGGACCCAGACGACTTTAAGGCTAAGTAGGAAAAGAAAGCAGCATGGATATCTTAATTCATAATTTGCCCTTTCCTTTAAGTCTTTCTGGGGTGCTGCTATTCACTTTCTTAAGGCTCAGTCCTGCAGTGCACATATTTAAATAACAAGAAACTGTAGTAAACATAGGGGGACCCCTGGTAACACCTGAGATCAGCTTTGAAGCTGGGAAAGGCTATAAGAGTTTTTTTGTGTTTTTGTTCCAAGGTGTCATTCCAAGCATAAACTAAGTTCCCTCCCTGACCAGCCTCATGCTCCTCTGGGTAGAAAAGCTGGATTTATAGTGTCCATTAACATTTTGGTACTGGGACCTGGAACAGATGACTTAAAAAGAGGACTGTCCTGTGAAAGTAATGGATGAATGGCTACTGCAGTTTAAACAACGATAGGAGGTATTTGTGACTGCCAAATTAGGTGAAGCTGGGGCAGCAGAGCTATTGTTAGAGCTTTTAAGAAGGGCCTAGATTTCCATCTGTCAGAGATATTTCCATTAGATGCTTTTTTGCTTTGTGCAGGGTGACCTTTACAATATCTCTTTTTGATTCTTCTACATGGGTAAATGTGTCAGTCTATAGCAGCAAAATAAAAAAGGAGTCCAGTCACAGAATTTATTGTAGCATAAATAATAAATTATGCTGGTGTATGTGGTGTCACGGGACTGTTTTATTTTGTTTGCCGCTTTGTCTAATAAAACATTTTGCTTAAAACTTTTGAAATCCTATCATACTGGGTGTTATGGAAGCCTTTTGCAAAAAGGCCAACATCTCTGACCTGCTTTTTTGCTAGGTGTTGTATGTGGCATTAGTAACCTCTTTAAGAACTTCACAGCAGGCATTAATTTCTACCTCAAGCTTTTGGACTGTAGTTAAATCTGCCCTTCCTATATCTCACCCTTAGTATGAAAAAAAATACTCAATTTATAATAAGTTTAAAACTGATATGCTGAGGAGACATATAAACTAATCTTACACTACAGCTATAACTTCAAATATAGAGTTTATGTGTAATTATGAAAAATCAGATAACATTGTCACATTTGATTGGTTTTCTATGAAGATTTATTTTTATCCTAGCAAGGAAAAGATTTATATTAAAACAAGGAGAGGAAAGAGACTTATAGTGAATAACAGTTACAACTCCATTTGGTCCAGAACAATAAGTGTCTAATTCCTATTAGCAAAGAATGAGTGTTAACATTTTTCAAAAGTGCTTTAGTGAATTTGTAGTGTAAGCTTCATTGATGTCTTGGCTTTCCATCACAAGCTAAAAGCACTTTTGTTCTCTTTTAGTATTTACTCTAGGGTCAGGAGAGGAAAAATAATACAGTGCTTTTAATGTTTCAAAATGAAATCTCCTCTTAATGTTTTTAAGAAAGAAAGGGATGAACTGGAAAAGTGGAGGTGTTCTTCTTGAGCCTTATTACATGGGACTTCACTGTGTTTTCATTATGATTGTAAAGGAGTAATGTTATACACATTACCAATGCTTTGCATTATCCATAACATATACACTTCTGGGTTCACTGCTCTCTTCTTTATATCTGTGGCATACATCTGGTAGCAGCAAAACTATAAGACAACAGCTGTCTAGGCATATGCTAGTATGTTAATACAAAGCCTCAAACTCTTCAGGGTCCCTCCTAGACAGAATTGATACCTTTAGAGAGGAGGAGGAGGAGGAGGAGAAGAAGAAGAATTGGATTTACACCCCACCCTGCACTACTTGAAGGAGTCTCAGAGCGGCTTACAAACTCCTTTCCCTTCCTCTCCCCACCACAGACACCCTGTGAGGGAGGTGGGGGTGAGAGAGCTCTGACAGAAACAGCTCTTTTTCAAGGACAGCAACAGTTCTGAAAGAACGTTAACTGACCCAATGTCATACCCGCAGCTGCATGTGGAGGGGTGGAGGAGTGGGGAATCAAACCCGGTTCTCCCAGATCAGAGTCTGCAGTCCTAACCACTACACCAAACTGAGTATGATCCTTAAAATGTTCAAGGAAATTGAAATATACTGGGTTCAGGTGCATTGAGTGATCAGCTCATAGTTTATTAGTGATTTCAGCTAAACTCTAAGACAACTCTAGTAGGACTGGAGCTCTGTTTAAATGCGTGCAAAACACCACACCCAACACACACACACTCCCGGTGATAGGCTATTTACAAGATAACTCCTGTTCAATAGGTCCCTTTCAGGATCCTAGTAGTCTATTGTTCAGGTGTTCAAGCTAGGTCAGTTCTCTGGTGCACTTTGAGCTTAATACATAACAGAAATGTCATGGTGAATTCCTGTCTGACCTGATTGAATAGAATCCCCCTCCCACTTCAAAAGATTTGTCTTCTCTAGTCTGCCAGAATCTGTGTTGTGGTTAACTTGCTCACCCTAGCTAGCACCTTGAGACACATTAACGTCTTTGTGGAGGCTAACATGTTATATGTCTTGGGGTAAAAGGCTTTGATGTAGGCAGTTGGATTTAACTAGCTCATCATCTAATCCTTCTCAGCCTTTCATGACATGATTTTAATTATAGAATGTAAAAAAGGCCACACCAAGCAGAATGAAGGAAGAAAAGAAAAGAAAACAAGTGGTGCAGTGGGGGGGGGGAATTATTTCACCCAGAATGCATGAAATGTAGTTGAACAAAGGTCTCTACCTGTGCTCCAAGCCTCCACGGATCTCAACTGCTAGCTAAATGGAATGTGAAAAGGGCTGTCCCTGCTAATCTCCTTCTAGCCACCATTACATAATGCTAGATAAGTAAAACTCATGATGTTTAGCCTGTCTTTCAGTGAATCTGGCACTCATTTCATCAGTGTCACAGCATTAGTGTACCACAGTTTTAATTCCAACAGCCGTACTATATAGGGGCTGGTATCATAACTAAACCAGTCATATGAGTGAAATTTGTGGCCTTGGTAGTTCATTGTCATTCTAATAGAAGTCATTATGGCTTTCCGTTTTTCATTTATTTTGTTAATTTCTTTTTTGTATTTATTGCTTTAAAACAACAGGGGACTCCTTCTCCCTCCCCTTTCATCTTTCTTCTGGCAGATTTTGTAATATAAAAACACAGGAAAGCAAACCCCCTTCAGTTGTATGCTTTATATAGGAGAAATAAAAAACGAAGCAAAGAACAAAAAGCTTACACTGGGTCTGTTAAAAACGTTTATGTAGGCTTCCTGGTATAATGTTTATTTTTTGTAGTATGGTGTTAGAAAGTGCCATTAAGTTTCAAACGACTTATGGCAACCCTGTAGGGTTTTCAAAGCAAGATGTTCAGAGGTTATTTGCCTTTGCCTACTTCTGGGTAGGAGCTGCGGTGGCTCAAGTGGTTAAGATGCTGAACTGCAGGCTGTGGAAGGTCGGTAGTTCAGCAGTTCGAGACCCGAGTGTGCCTCAGGATGGAGTGAGCTCCCATCTCTAGTTCCAGCTCCTGCCAACCTAGCAGTTCGAAAGCAAGAAATTGCAAATAGATAAATATGTACCACTTCAGTGGGAAGGTAACAGCAGTTCGTGTGCCTTGGTGTTTAGTCATGCCGGCCACATGACCACGGAAACATCTTCGGACAGTGCTGGCTCTTCGGCTTTGAAACGGAGATGAGCACCGCAACCTTAGAGTCAGATACAACTGGCTTTCGAGCAAGGGAACCTTTACCTTTACTTTACTTCTGGGTAGCAACCCTGGACTTCCTTGGTGGTCTACCATCCAAGTACTATCCTGCGGCCAGTCCTGCTTCACTCCCAAGATCTGATGAGATTGGGATACCCTGTTTGTAGTATAGCATATAGTAATTGACTTATTAACGAATTCACTAGTACTTATTTTCGAATCATACTTGGGAAGAGTTAAACATCATTTTTCTGGAATCAGACATTGTATTGGAAGCACACTCTTCACTCTAATGATTCTTTGGGCCTTGACCATGTGTTTATAAGATATCTCATAACCCTTGATTATGGCACTCAATTTTTGTCATTACAATTGCACCACAAATTTATAGTCTTTACACGCTTTACTCTGAGAAGATTAGATTTACTACTTCAGCTTCTTCTAGGGTCTTAATAGTATAAGTTTCTAGTATGCCTAAAGTTCAGTCTGAAGAAGAGTACTTTTTTTCTCTTAACTTATCTGTTAAAAGTTCAAGTTCCTTCTTTTCTGAATTTTAAGCAGTTCATCCATCAGTTTTTTGTACACCGTTTTATTTGTTATCACTGAATCAAACATCACAACTATATCTTTACAGGTTTGTCTGTTGCCAAAAGGTTGTCAGAAGTTTTTAAGGCTAATTTTCTATCAGTCCTACATCAAACTTTTCAACTACTCAGTAGTTATCACTTAGTTACCTAAAAATTCTAATGAGGAGAGAGAGAGAGAGAGAGAGATTAAACAAACAAAAAAAGGCCAGCTTTCTGTGCCAGACTGTCCTTCAGTCCACACCTGAGGGCTAAGCCAAGCTTCAGATGCAGTAAATAGAAGGAGCCCTGGGAAAGCAGTCCTCTGTAGTCATCTGGGTGGAGCATTGATGGCCTTTCTCCTTCTGTTGCTACAAGCAGCCTTGTAGCAATCAACAGCAGGAGCATCTTGCAGGGGCCCAGCTCCACACAGCCGCTGGTGGGCTTCTGCCCACCAGCCAGCCAGCTGGCTCCCCCCTCATCTGCTGTTGGCTCAGCAGCTTCTCTGCATCCCCGTACCAAAGCAAGACAGAGAGTTGCCATGCTCTTGCCAGACCCCAGCGCACTCCAGGCGGGGAGGGACTGTTGGGCGGCCACATAGGGCAAAGGAGAGGTGGTGGCCGCCCACCTGCCAAGGCTGCCTGTGACTGCAAGGGAGGGAGGTAGGTGAAAGATGGCAAGAGGCAGGCTCTGCCTCATGCTGGGCTAGACTGGCACCACATCCTATGAGCTCCCACAGCTCCCCAGCATGACCACCTTGCGAAGCCGGCCGGGGAAGGAGGAGAGGACAGTGTGGTCCCACCTTGAAAGAAAATAGGAGGGGAGTCCCCGGGCCACTCATCTCATTGGTCCTCATTGCAAGAAGCCAGGGAGAGCAGAGGGAGGGTGTAGGGTTTATTGCAGCGTGGGAAGTGTGCGCCTTTAAACAAATGTTTTTATATTATTTTTAAAAGCTTCTAAATCAATTCCTGTGGGGCTGGGCCTTTAAGAAAGGGGGCTGAGCCCTGAATAGCCCCACCATAGCTACAAGCCTGGCACAAGCCCGATAGGGGGAGATGCCACTCCAGCTGTTGCATTTACTTTTTTAGTTTTTTAAAATTCAATTTACAAACATAAAAGCATAAAATATAAACTATAATCATTTGTATTCAAAATTACACATTTATATAGAACTTACTTAAATTTTACTTTTAATATTTCACTTCTATTTAAATATCTTTATTCTATCTTTTCCATCTATTTTCATATCTAATAACATTTTATTGTAAAAATGCATTACCTAATTCGCTCCTTCTATCATTCTCTGTTTTAATTTAATTTTGTTCTTGATTTTCAACTATATAACTGGAAAAAAACTTTCCATTTTTCTTGAAATTCTGAAGTCAGTATGTTATGTATAAAATATGTTAATTTTGCCATTGTCGCATATTTGTTTAGTTTATTCTTCCATTTCTTCAGATTTGGGCATTTCACTGCCTTCCATTTTACTGCAGATTTTACTGTTGCCACTGATACTTAAATAATTCACTATGTATTTTTGTAAGATTACTTGGTAAAATATTTAATAGCATATTTTTTGGATCCATCGCAAACTTAAGTTTAATATCTTTTGCAGTTCGTCATGTATCACCATCCAACATTTTCTTGCTTTCTTGCATGTCCACCATGTGATAGTTGTGTCTGTATTCTAGGATTTCCAATACTTCTCATTATAGTCTTTATTTATTTATTTTGCTATATCTTTAGGGGTAGTATACCATTTAAAGAACATTTATACCAGTTCTCCCTTAGTATTTGACATTCAGTAAACTTAATTTCTTTAGTCCATAGATTTCTCCACAATTTTGCATCCATTTTATTATACTGTTTTACTTGCTGTGTTTCAGTGTCATATTGCAATAACATTTAATAATTTTTCCTAATAGATGTCTTAAATCTCCAGTGATTAATTGCTCAAAAGTCATTTTCTTGATTGACCTCCTTCTTTAGCGATTTGTTCTTTGAATTTGGATACCATTTGATGATATAACAACCACGGAATGATTTTTCCTTCATCTAGAACTGCTTGCCAGGATTTTTTTTTTCCTTGTTTATCCATCATATACTCATGAGTTACATGGTCGATTTTCTTTCTTGTATTATTGTCACAATAAATGTCCTGGGAATGTCAATGGCAAAATTGGCAGACTTTTTCTTTTTCTTCGCTGAAACCATATTCTTAATAGACCATCTCTCAAGATATGATTAACATCTTGGAATTGAATTGTTTTTAGTGATTTCTTAGTCCATAGGTAATTATGTAATATCAGACTAGTGCAGCTGCATGGCAAGATAATTTAATATTTGGTACAGCTACACCTCTCTCTTTTTTTGTCCTGTAATACTTTAAATCTTATTCTTGGCTTCTTTCTATTCTATACAAAGATTTTTATCATTTTCTGCCATTTGTAAAGAATCTTTTAATTTTTATGAATTGCTAACTTTTGAAACAAAAAAAGTCAACTTTGGTAATATATTAATTTTGACCGCAGAAATTCTTCCTAAGTATGAAATTTCCAGTCTTTCCCATCTTTGTAAATCTTCAGTAATGCTTGCCCAAACTTTTTGATAATTATCTTCATAAAGATTATCATTTTGTCCTGTTACATATCAGTGGTTGCATTTTCAATCCTTTCTTTAATTATCCTCAGCATGGAGTTTACCCTTTTCCCTGCTGCTGCACATTGGTGACATTTTCATCAAGCTACCCACTACAACCCCAAGATCTTTTTCAATCTTGGTCTCAGCCTATTCAGGCCTATTAGTGTATATTTAAAATTAAGATTTTTTTCCTCCATACAGTTGGCATTAAGTGTCTGAGAATGGATCAACCAGGTGTTACTGAACAAAGAGAGAGAGGTTTGCTTTGCTTTGGTCATGTTGATGTTTTCTGCCAACAAATAATAATCTGGGGTAAATGTCTATGATCTTTACTTTCAGTAGTCTCCTCACTGAACTGGGTGGTAGTGATACTGTCACATTCCACTCAGACAAACACAGTGCTCAACTCTCAGACCCTAGTTAATTTTTTCTTACCTGTATCTACTCAAATTTCACAAAATCATTCTTTAGGCTTGCTGTAAACCTGCTAGCTCAGTCTCAACACACTGTTATTTTTAGGGATGCTAAGAATTTCATAAACATCACAAGTGACATTTGAACTGAACTTGTTCAAAACATCCATTTTTATTGTCAAGCCTTTCTTTGCTGCATTGAAAATTGCTCACCGAACAGGATTGCTAACAGTTTTGAAGCTGTGCAGTGGCAGCATTCAGCACAGCTTCCAAATAAATGCATGCCTGAGTACTATGCCTTAGAGTCATTATGAGATACCTCCTTTAGAAGGAGCTCATTTAGGTTAATCTTCTGCTTCTGTGCAGCATTCCTCTGATTTCCCTGTTCTTCACAGCACAAGACTCTTTGCTTTCCCTTTTTTGAAATTCCATATATTCCAAAGGTTAAGCTTTGATCAACTTCATTTCAAGTTCCTCTGCTGTTCTCTAAACTAATGCCCAAAGAGTGCTCAAGGATTATGTTGAAACTGATCAAAGATTTCTTCCCTACTGAAAATCTTAGTCAATTTCTTCTTCAATACATTGGAGAGCAATCTTAGTGTATAATTTTGGAGTAGTGCAGCTCTGAGCCTACAGACCTGAAATGAAATTGGCCAAGACTTTTAGACACTGGGGTACATACCTTCAGATAATAGAAGAGCAAGAAAAAGTAATATAACAAGAAGAAGAAGAAGAAGAAAAGAGATTGGATTTATACTCTGCCCTTCACTACCCAGAGGTATCTCAGAGCGGCTTACAATCTCCATTCCCTTCCCTTCCCCACAACAGACACCCTGTGAGGTAGGTGGGGCTGAGAGAGCTCTGACAGAAACTGCTCTTTTTCAAGAACAGCTGTGCCAAAGCTATGGCTTGCCCAAGGTCATCCAGCAGGTGCAAGTGGAGGAGCGGGGAATCAAACCCGGTTCTCCCAGATTAGAGTCTGTGCACTTAACCGTGCACTTAACCAGTACACCAAAACAGGAGATAACAACCTGTTTTGTAAGTTGATACTTCTTTGAAGAGAAAATGAGATAACAACCTGTTTTGTAAATTGATACTTCTTTGAAGAGAAAATGGTTTCGGAGTTGGAACAGCCACGGCAAAAGACTGTGACATACTTGAATTAATTGCCTTTATTTGAACAAACGTTGGATTTGGCAGCCATAAGGAACACAAGCAAGCTCTTCACATTAACAAGTCACTCTCTATGAAATGTAAATGTTTTAAATACTTAAAGAATGTGGTGAACAACAGAAATGGAGGGGAGCTAATTGTGGCAGACAAGGGAAAAACTATGGGAAAGCAATGTATGTGCATGCACTATCAGCTTTTTTGCATAATTGAGAACATATGCAAATTGTTTGAATACAAACAAGTTGTCAGATTTTTCAAATGTGCTGATGGCAGCTTGTGGACAGCTTGTGAACAAAACCATCTAAACCAAGCATGTCTGGCTATTTCACATAGTCAGAGAGCCCGCTATTAATCCTTCAACATTCTTTGCTCTTCTACTCGAACAACTGCTCGCCCAACTATCACCATGGAGGTATCTGGATATATGGACTCTGTTCTAAGACCCTATGTCATCAACACTCCTAGTTATGTTCACAACACCACGGACTTTCTGATGAAAATATAATTTTTGAAAAACCTTCCAGAGAATACTATTTTATCCACCATGGATATGGAATCTCTGTATACCAACATTGCACACAAAGATGTATTGCAAGCCATAAGTGTTACCCCTACCAGCTTTGAATTAAAAAGCTGAATAGCTAACTTTAGTTTCTGGGGGGAAATTAGTCAAATGGTAGGCCTCAGTGAGAGGTGGGGTAATAGCAAAGATCTTGCTTCCAAAGTTTATGGGGATCTTTCCCTTTATGAGAGCTCTTAATAACCAGACAGTTCCTTAACCAAAAGGGTTGTTTTTATTATACAGAAGAAAATCCTAATAAAATGCACACATACAGAAATAAAACACGTTAAATCATACACACAAGTAATGGAAGTATGAGGTGAGCGGGAATAATAGGGTGTTGGGGAAATATACTTTACCTATCCAGGAGATCAGGAGTCCATAGAGCAGAAACTGGAAAGATGGAAAATGGCCCAAATGAATGTGGGGGTGACCTGCCAATAAAGCGCCTGGGCAGGCACATAGTGACTGAGCTCTGAGTGCTATTTTTATACCCAAAAATGTGTCCAAATGCAAGGGGTCCCCGAAAACAAATCATTGATGGGATTACTCGGGGATATGATGGGATTAATCAGTGATAGAACAATGTAGTTTGGAAACTCTGTATAGAGTTTCCAGGAGTGGACAAAGGGAACAGAAGATGTTCTTAGGAGGAGTTTTGGATGTGCTTCCTCTGGTGATTCAGAGGGTAAACTAATCAAAATGGAAACAACACTGCTTGATGACCCTCCTTTCGTGTAAGGTAGGGAAGAGAGAAGTTGTTGTTATGAAAGAAAATGGGCATGAAAAGAGGGGAGGCTGATAGGATTAGCGATCGCAGGGGAAGCCAAATACGTTGTCACATTTTGCATCTGTGTGGATGAATGGCTTTCCTGGTGCAAACAGGAACTGTTAATGTTTCTGTTGGAATGTGACTAGAAATGTGAGAATTGAAGATGTGATCAGATTGATAGGATTAGCGATTGAGATTGAAAGAAGTTACTCTGGGACAAGTCAAGTCCTTTGTCTTGAGTATTCAGATGTTGGCAGGTGGGGGAGTAGTCACAGCTGTCAGAGCAAGATCTCATGTGCTTTTTCCAGGGTCATGTCCTAGTTATAATTATATGGCCTGCCAGTCCTGACTTCCATCTTTGTGTCCACTTATGTCAAGTTGCCTGGTATATGGAGTCCTGGGATACCCCTATGGGCAATGCTCCCTCTAAGCTGTGGAGTCTTGTGAGCAAAAAAAAAATCTACTTTGTGAGCTACTGCCATTAAAGTTGTGTGCAAGTGATTTGGCTACTGCATAAATTCATTTGCTCCGGAGCCATTCTACTCTCCTGTGAGCTGGAGGCTAAAAAACTGTGAGCTAGCTCACACCAACTCAGCTTAGAGGGAACACTGCCTATGGGGTCCATTGGTGGTTGAAATGACCCCTCCTGATGGACAGGGGGTTGGAATACTAACATAAGTAATATGATTTCTGACAACACCACAGCTGACTTCACCACCAGACTGTGCCATTTTGTTTTCACCCATAACCACTTCAGATTTGATGACAACTTGTTCCGACAGATCAATGGTATAGCCATGGGCACTCTCATGGCCTCACAGTGTGCTAACACCTTTATGGCTGCCTTGGAGCAACACTTCCTAAACTCCCATCCACTCACACCTGTCTTATACCCGTGATACACTGATGACATTTTAATTGTCTGAACACATGGTAAAGAAGCTCTGCACATATTCCACCAGGCATTCGATGACTTTCATCCCACCATCAACCTGACAATGAACCAATCTATGCAAGAACTACATTTTCTGGATACTACTGTACAAATACATCTACTGACCGACAAGCACCTACATGTCTCCAGCTACCATCCTAAACATACCAAATGATCCATTGTATACAGCCAAGCTCTACTCTACAAGAGATCTTACCTGAGGGAACTACAACAAACCTTTTTGGAATTGAAGTATCCACCTGACAAAGTCAAGAAACGGATTAACAAAGCCAGAATGGTACGCAGAGAAAACTTGTTGCAAGACAGGCCTAAAAGAGAGAATAACAGAGTACCACTAGGGGTCGCAAACAGCTCTCAACTCAAAACAGTTCAGCACATCATCAGCGACTTACAACCTCTAGTGGATAATGACAGTTCTCTTGAAACAAGGAGTTCTTGCCCACAGAGAACCACCCAATCTCAAATAACTCTTCACCCACAATAATGAAAAATCTAATTTGAACATGGACACTAGGACCAGAGGTTGCAATAAGCCCAGATGCCAACTTTGTTGCCACATACACATTGGACACTAGGACCAGAGGTAGCAATAAGCCCAGATGCCAACTTTGTTTCCACATACACCCAGACAACACAATCACCAGACTTAACAACATCAACTACACCATCTCAGGCTCATTCACTTGTTCATCTTCTAACACTGTATATGCCATTAAGTGCCAACAAAGCCCTTCAGCTCTCTATATAGGGCAAACAGGTCAAACCCTACGCCAAAGGATACATGGACACAAATCTGACATCAAGAATCAGCATAGAAGTAGTACACAAACACCTAGTTTCTTTAAATGAAACTAAGTCCTCAGGGCCAGATGAACTGCATCCAAGGGTACTAAAATAACTTGCAGATGTAATTTCTGATCTTCTGTACATAATTTTTAAGAATTCATGGAGAACAAGTGAGGTGCCAGAAGACTGGAGGCAGGCAAATGTTGTCCCCATCTCCATGAAGGGGAAAAAGGAGGATCCAGGTAACTACCGACTCATCAGCTTGATGTCTATACTTGGAAATGTTTTAGAACAAATCAACAAACAGTCGGTCCTTGAGCACTTAGAAAGGATGGCTGTGATTACTAAAGAGTCAGCATGGGTTTCTCAAGAACAAATCATGTCAGACTAACCTTATCTCTTTTTTTGAGAAAGTTACTACCTTGCTGGATCAGGGGGATGTTGTAGACATAGTTTATCTGATTTCAGTAAAGCTTTTGATAAGGTTCCACATGATATTCTTGTTGACAAATTGGTAAGATGTGGTTTGGATCATATTACTATGAGGTGGATCTGTAACTGGTTGACAGATCGCACCCAAAGAATGCTTGTTAATGATTCCACATCCTCTTGGAGAGGAGTGACAAGTGGATTGCCTCAAGGATCTGTCCTGGGACCTGTTTTGTTCAATGTCTTTATGAATTATTTGGATGAAGGAATAGAGGAATGCTACTTCCGTCCAGTAGGTTGGCACTGTCTCATGGTCATCATTCAATCCATTTTCTCTGGCACACTCATTGTACAGTCCAGTTTACAGTCATATTTCATGCCCATACTTTACAAGGTGCTTGCAGGGCAACATAACTTCCCCCCATACCCATATGTAACATCTTTTTCAGTGTATTTGAAGGAGTGTGCATCTACACATGCTAAGTCTCAGTTCTCACTTATACCCAAAATTGAACTTTGTTAGTTTTGGAATAATTAATAGTTTGGAATAATCATACGCCATTATGTGTAGTATAGCCAGGAGATCCGAAGATTGTCATGCACCGTTTAGTTCCAGCTTTTTTGTGGTGAACTAGACTTATTTTTGGGCTAAGAGAACTCTGAAAGAGCTGTGACTGATGCAAGGTCACCCAGCTGGCTTCATGTGGAGGAGTGGGGAATTGAACCCAATTCTCCAGCTTAGAGTCAGCTGTTCTTAACCACTACACGAAACTGGCTCTCTTTAGTCTTGGAGGTGCCACTGGACTCAAATTCGGTTCCCACATCTATTTGTTAACTCTTGTATTTGTATGCTAATTTACTGCTATCCACAGATCTTACTAACCAGCTATAATCTCCCAGTTATTTATGCATCTTGACTCTAACTAGCCCTTCCTGGCAACTAACATATGTAATCTCTACATATATGTAATGGTTGAAGAAGTTTTGTTCCACTGTATCTGAAGAAATGTGCATTCACATGACAGCTTATACCTTGAATAAAACTTTGTTGGTCTTAAAGGTGCCACTGGACTCAAATTTGTTCAGCTGCTGACCCAGTTTGCTCTTCAGGGTGCTCAGTTTATATTTTAGTAGATTAATTACCAGTTCTACAGCTGGCAGAAATTCCCAGCTTTCTTCCCATTTAATTTTTGTGCACTGGGCAAAAAGGCAGTGGCTGCAGCAATATCCTGTGCCCTTTACGTTCAGCATGGCAGGGTTGGCAGGACTGGGCCTTGGATTGCTTCTTTGATGGCACAGTTGGTATGATCAGATATGTTAAGAACTGTCCACTTTATATGGCAAATTCTGTATTGTTTTAAAAAGTAAACTCTATGTTGTCTTTCAAATGAGATTATACATGATTCATCATGCCAGGTTTTAAAATTAGGAATAAATTAAAACAGCATATTGTATAAATTTATTTTCTGTAGCTCACAAGGAGAAGTTCAGGATCATACTGAGGGAAAATACTAACATCTAGAATATGTATTTTTTTTTTTTAAAGAATTATAGCTACTTGTTATATGAGAACCATATATCTGCAGTCATATGTTCTCATGCTTACCTGTGTCTTTTGGTTAAACCATTGAATGGCCAAATTTGTTTACCATATTTGTATCCCACCATTTGTACCAGAAGCTTATGGCATTATACAGGGAGAGTTCTCTACTTAGGTGGTGGTGATAACATCGGTTTACTCAATTTTGCGTTTGCATTTGAATGGTTAGCGTGAATTCTCTCTGATCTTCTAGTTTGCTTTTGTTTGCAATTGAAGGTACCTACTAAATTGTTAAATTGCAATGGAACATTTTGTCTGCATTTTATAAATTCCCAGCCACTCTACTTAAATACAGTTCTCACCCACACAGTTTCATTTGCACAGAAGTCATAATGGCAGAATATCAGCAGTTTCTACATAAGTGACAATTCAACCCTTTAGTTCATAATATTGAAAAATTTTCTCAACTTGTGCATTTACTGAGGGAATGTCAGAATTAGTGTGTGTAGACTCTCTTCACCCCCTTAATTTTTAACCGCATACTAGGGATGAAAACTTATAGGGCTTTTATAACAGGTGGTTTTTGACTGGAAGAACATAACAAAGGTACAAATCTCAAGTTATGGGACAGATATTAAGCTCCTGATTTAATAAATAATAATCTTTCAATTTATTGATCGCTCAATCCTGCAGAGCTTGCTGGCTCTGAGCGATTTACAGTTACTCATTTTTCACGAGGGACTAACAATGCTTTGTGGGGTAAGGGAGGACAACATATATACATCTTAAATTGCACACATTCACAGCCGACGAGGGTTTCGTTCAGATGCAGATGAGACATGATCCGGAATGGCATTTTTCCTCAGCCGAGTTTGATGGCGTCAGCTTTTCTCCAAACTCCTTGAGTTGTAGCGCCACACTGCCATCGCCTGGCCGGACGGCCCATTACAGGCTTTTCTTCACACCGAGGAGATCTCTCTAGGCTTTCCATCATGCGAGCTGGACTTCCGTTCACTTCCGTTCACCGCTCCACCCCACGAGGGGGGGGGTTTCAGTGTGCCCACTCTCTCTAAGGAGTGGTACCCATTTTATCTACTCGCTGAAGCTTTCAAACCGCTGGGTAGATGGCGAGCTGGGGACAAGGCTGGCAGCTCACACCAGCGTGGGACTAGAACTGACAACAAGCCTGTTCAGCTCAGATGTTACTATTTATAACCAGAGGATAAATCCTCTGTGCCACCGCTCCCCTTAAACTAGTCCTTGTGGAAATGCAGGAAGGAAGAAGTCCTTGGTGGAAACAGCTGAAGAATGCTGAATTAACCTTGATTAAACTAGATTCTAGGGAGCTGCAGTGGCTCAGTGGTTAAGACGCTGAACTGCAGGCTGGAAGGTCAGTAGTTCAGCAGTTCGAGACCCAAGTGCCGCACAATGGAATGAACTCCCGTCTCTGGTTTCAGCTCCTGCCAACTGTCAGCTATGCTGCCATGGGGGTTGGGGAGTTCATTCTGTGTCTTGTTAATTGCTATTGCATTCTTATCCCTCTCGTTATGCCTTTGCTGAAACGCTTATCTCTACAAATGTGCAGGAGGAGGTTGTGTTGTCTGGAGAGCTCCTATGTACCGTGAGAGACTCCGAGTTCTCAGCTTTAGCCACCTAATGGTTGTCTGACTTATCCTGCGCGCAGGAGGGTGCCCAGTTGGCCAATGCCATGGGGGGGGGTGCATATGAATACCCTATATTTTATTATGCTCTACTGGCTGTGGCCATTCTTAACAGTACCTGTGTTAATGCATCTATAGCTTTGAAATAAAAGTATAACTGTTCCTGAATGCATGTACTTCGTTGTTAGCTGTGGGTTCTGACACCAACCTAGCAGTTCAAAAGCAAGAAATTGCAAGTAGATAAATAGGTACCGCTTCGGTGGGAAGGTAACAGCGTTCCATGTGCCTCAGCATCTAGTCATGCCAGCCACATAACCATGGAAATGTCTTCAGACAGCGCTGGCTCGTCGGCTTGGAAACGGAGATGAGCACCGCAACCCTAGAGTCAGATTCGACTGGCTTTCGAGCAAGGGAACCTTTACCTTTTAAAAATAGATTCAACTTTGATCATAAAGTGGATCTTCTTAGTAAGATGGTGATCATAGTTTCTTGAATGCCTTTCCTCCTTTTTCCTCCTATGCCGGCCAGAAGTATTACTATATTTCATAATAAGACGTATCAGACTATTTTCCTTAACACAATTATTTCCTATACTTCTGAATAATCAGATTTTTTTAGCAGTACTGCTGGTCTTTAGAAAAGATTGGATGACAGCTAGAAAGATGAAACATGAAATGAGGATTAAAATCCAGAGGTTATTGATGTCTGTCTCTACTTTTCCTCACTATCAGCTTGGAACAGTTTCATTGCTCAAATAAAATAATTTAGTGTAACATATTCTGTAGCAGTTCACAGACAAAAATAGGGCCATATCTGTAACACCCCAATTACCATATGAAGGCTCACTGCTCAATCTCTCCTTTGCATGTAGTTGAAGACTATACTTTGCTTTCTGCTTGTACTATTTGTTTACTCTGCAATCAACTGTCTTTCACTGATTTAAAAGCTGAGATTATGTTTGTTGTTTTGGTTAAAGATATACTAGATGACCAGCAAGAGAATTATGCTTCCTGCAAAATGTTAAAAATAATTCAAAATAGACCAAAGCACTTGTAGTGTGTTAGTTGGCAAGCTGTGCTCTACCTAGTGTCTTAGTATTCCTGTGCATGGTGAACAACTATGGCTCAGTAGAAGAACATGTCCTTTACATGCATAAGGTCTCAGATTGAATCCCTGAAACCCCCAATTGATGTATATCAAGAAAGCCTGACACTTTGGAAAGCTGCCACAAATCACCAAAGAAGAAGAAGAAGAAGAAGAGATTGGATTCATACCCCGCCCTTCGCTTGGAGTCTCAGAGCAGCTTACAAACTCCTTTCCCTTCCCCTCCCCACAATAGACACCCTGTGAGGTAGGTAGGGCTGAGAGAGCTCTTTCAAGAACGGCCCTTTCAAGGACAGCTCTTGTCAGAACTATGGCTTGCCCAAGGTCATACAGCAGCTGCAAGTGGAGGAGTGGGGAATCAAACCCGGTTCTTTCAGATTAGAGTCTGCACACCTAACCACTACACCAAACTTGCACCATACAGTAGGTAGTACCAGGCCCATCGCTACAGTGGGGCATCTCAGGGCCCGGCCCCCTTACTTCCCATCCATCCCAGATGCTCCCATGGGGTGTGTGTGTGCAGGGGTGTGTGTGGGGGTGCTCCCTGACTTATTTAAAAGTCCTCCGAATTAAAAAATCCTGGTTACAGGCCTTGGTGGTACTGAGTTAAGTGGGCAAAAGGACTGGCTTAACAGAGGATCACTTCTTAGGCAATGACTCAAGGGAGGACACATTTGATCCCCATTCTTATGTTTCTTTTCTAGAGATCCTGAGGACAGAACTGAACACTGGTGAATGACAATTTTAACAAGGTACACATTGTCCCAAAATCAAAAAGAGGGATATAGCAGGGACATGTATTAGAAATTAGGGCGTGCCCCTGGTATACAAGAAGATTAGAGTATGTGTACCTAAGTTGATTTACCTTCCCTTTTGTTTCACAAAATAAGCTGTCTACATTCTTTGCTTTGTGGATGTTTTACCCTGAAATTATCAGCTATTCAGAAAGCTCTTAAAATCTGCATGGTGATTTCGTTCATTTAGTAATGGTAGTCCAAACAGAAAGATCATGAATGTTCTGAGTCTAAAAAGGATTAACTCCAACATTCAGGAGAGGCCTGAACCCTTCTGATCTAACAGTTATTCTGGTACCTTAGTGCTGGGCTTCAATTTTCCAGGCAGAATCTCACAAATTATCTATTTCATTGGATGACCATGCATTTTAGTAGAACGAGAGATGAAAAAACTCCGATGATTTATTCAAGACTCTCTCTACTAGTGTTTTTGGTTTTTTGCTTCATTTATATGCTGCAACAACACACCAGTAAACAAGCATGCAAAAAGCTGTAGTTTAATCAGTTTTAGTGTTTCATAACAGGTTTATACAAATTAAAAGTACCAGAGTTTTATACATATATACATATAGACCTTTATTGGCATAACAGAGTTTTATTAATGTCTTGTAATTATCTAGTAGTATACCAAAGACTAATGCAAAATATTTAACTGTTCTGCTAATTAATATGGGAATTCAGTGATTGTTAATTAAGGGCAAATACTAACACAATCCAAATTTTGATTTTGATGAATAAAAAGTCAACCAATAGCTTATTTCAAAATTAACATGACTGATAAAAAGTCATTCCAGAGCACATCACATGGAGATGTGGAGGATGCATAGAATGATTTTCATATATAGACAGTAGGTAAAGGCCTTGTCTGTAGGTCATGAAACACTAGAAAAAGCTTCAGAAAACCTCCAAGGATTTAATTATACTGAAGTAAAATGTTTAAAGTTTGTTTGGAAGCAGGAGGTCTTAATTCATAAATCTCTGCGTTAGGGCTCAAGGCCTGCCTCTGACCAACTTAGGAGGCTTATTAAGTCCCGTGGCAGAATATCTCAAAGATATGTCGATGCCAAGCTGGTGTCAGTGTACAAAGTGGGTGGTATCAAGGGTGTGTTGGGGAAGAAGTATAATTTAGCATTGTAAGCCTCTCCAGTCCTGGCCACGCACTCCCAACACCAGCATAATGTTATGCCAGCAAGAACCTTGGTGTAGTTTTTAAAATGCCCATTGAACATATGGAGAATGAAAATGCAAATTACTCCCCTTCCAGCCTGTCCTCAGGTCCCAGTGCAGCTTAGGATACTAAATCTGTGGCAAATCTTAGCCTTCCTAAGCAGTTTATAAGCCATAGCTGAGACCCCTACCCAAAGATGATACAGCACATGACATGGACAGTGTTCCCACTAAGCTGAGTTAGCGTGAGCTAGCTCACAGTTTTTTAGCCTCCAGCTCACACATTTTCATCTTAGCTCAGGAAGGATGGCTCCAGAGCAAACTAATTTATGCAACAGCCAAATTGCTCGCTCACAACTTTAATGCCAGTAACTCACAAAATAGAATTTTTGCTCACAAGACTCCACAGCTTAGAGGGAACATTGGACATGGGACTGTATCTCTCTGGCCTCTTGTGGGTTCTGCTTCACAGACCTGTTGTCAGTCAGCAGCCAGTTTTACAAATAAATAAGGAGTGAATAAATTGGCCAAAATGATAAACACATCTGACAAAAGGGATCATGGTTGCAGGAGGAGATTTGAACCCATATACGCAGAGCTTCATGGAGTATGTTCACTCCAGGGTTCCTCCTATTCATGTCACATTGCTCCTTCCAGACTTCTGTGTTCCTTTAGTTCCCTCCCTGATTGTGTTCGCCTTGAGGAGGAGCATGGCCCTGTCAGCCTGCTCTGGTTGGCTGTTTCTGTCTGTCTGCCATTGAGATATTGTTGACACTCCATGATTGGTGGTTTGTGGCAGGGTCACTATGGACCTGTTGCAATTACCATGTTATCTGTGCCTTGGAGATGGGATGTTTTCTGCATGTTTCCCCACTGCTGAACACGTACAAGATACTAACTGATCATCAGTGTTAGTTAGACCCCAGTGTCAGTTTCTTTGGATGCAGGGGCAAGTTTGCTGTTCAAGTAATTTACTAATACTAGGAATAAAGCCTGTTGTGGGAATAAATACATTGAGCTCTAGAAAGAGGCTCTGGGCAGGTGCCCTGGCCTTAGGCACTCAGCGTCAATTTGATGTGGTGACCTCAACAGGGTATAATGACAGAGAATTTATCATTTTCTACAGGGGAACTGATCTCTTCCATCTGAAGAACAGTTGTAATTCTAAGTGATCGCCAGCCTTCCCTGGAAGACTGGTAACAATTGTTCCCCAGGAGGAAAAGGCTGGTTTGGAGGGTTTAGTCTATGGCATTGTAGCTGCCTGAGGACCCATCCCTCCTCAAACCCCACCCTCTCCAGGCTCCACCCCTCAGATTTCCAGGAATTTTCCAACCTGAAGGTGGCAACCCTATCTCCTTCCCAGCCAACCATCAATGTACTTTTATCTGCCCCTGTGACTTCAGGTTTCCATCTCCTCCCCTCACCCTGCAGCTTCTACCTAGGAAAAGTACAGTTTTTCTCCACAGTGGGAACCACAGCAGCTCATGTCATTCTTCTCTCCCCCTTTTGATTTGCACAACAACCCTGTGAGGTAGGTTAGGCTGAAAGTCT
Organism: Gekko japonicus; assembly: GCF_001447785.1. NCBI lineage: Eukaryota > Metazoa > Chordata > Lepidosauria > Squamata > Gekkonidae > Gekko > Gekko japonicus. The sequence continues at coordinate 80,366 of NW_015169291.1, forward strand.
GTGAGTGGTCTGAAATCACCCAATCAGCTTCCACAGGAGGAACCTGAGTCTGGCAGACCCTGCCCTGAAGCACTAACTGCTACATCACACTGGCTGTCATGGGGGGAACCACAACAGGGTATAATGACACAGAGCCCAACATTTTTTCCAGGGGAGCTGATCTCTGCCATCTGGAAAGCAGTTTTAATTCTGAGTGATGTCCAGCCCTCACCTGGAGATTGGCACCAGTGGTTACCCAGGAGGAAAAGTACAGTCTTTCTCTGCAGTGGAGACCAAAGCAGCTTACATGATTCTCCTCTTCCCCTTTTGATCTGCACAACAACCCTGTGAAGTAGGTTAGGCTGAAAGTCTGACTGGTCTGAAATCTTCCACAGCAAGAACCTGGGTCTAGCAGACCCTGCTCTGAAGCACTAACTGGTATGCCTAGGGTAGCCACCCTCCAGGTGGAGCCTGAAGATCGCCAGGTATCACAACTGAACTGAAAAGAACAGATCTCTCTCCCCCTGGAGAAAATAACTGCTTTGGAGGTTGGACTGTATGGCATTCTATTCAGCTGAGGTCTCTCCCCTCCACAAACTCTGACTTCCATAGATTCCACCACAAAATATCCAGGAATTTCCCAACCTGGAGCTGGCAACCCTAGTCAGGACTGCCCCCAATGAGTTCCCCACAAAGGCCAAAGGAGGCCTGGAAAGGGCCTCCTGCCTTTGCCTTTTTACTGACAGAATCAAGCTTGGTTGCCTAGCAGCAGCCTCTGAGGGAAACGTTGGGCACAGCAGGAGAAGAGAATGGGCTGACAGCCGGTTGCCCACCTCAATAGCCAGCCTGTGGCAGAGGAAGCAAGGAGAAGTAGAGGCGCCTTTGTTAGGAGAGACAGCCATTTTGGCAGTTTATTCTGTCAGGGAAGAGTGTCCAGGCGCACAGTGGGTAGGGGAGAGGATTGGACTCAGTACCCAGCCAATGGCACGCAAGTATTCTTGAGGTGCGATTGATGGGCTAATGGCTGATGGAGTGCACTCCAATATATATGGTGATCTGAGAGATACTTCTGCCAAACATTCATTTCTTTCTGTACACTTTAGTAACTTAAGCTTCTTTTAAATTTCATTTATTTATTTATTATTTTGATTTATATCCTGCCCTTCCCGCAAGCAGGCTCTGGGCGGCTCACAATAAATTTAATACAATCTTAAAATAAGGCAATCAGACAATAAATAACAATATTAAATTAATACAATAAAACCAATTTAAAACATTTAAAGTGGGCAGTGCAGTATATTTAGTTTCTGTTCCTACAGCAGGGAAATGAGTGGGCCAGTGCCGAGCCATAGTGGTCTCATGCAACAGCAATAATAGAGAGGCCAGCTGGTAGATGCCCACGGCCTCAATGAAAGGTCTGGTGAAACAGCTCCATTTTCCAGGCCCTGCAAAACTATAACAGGATTCGCAGGACCCTGATCTTAATTGGAAGCATGTTCCACCAGACTGGGGCCAGGGCTGAGGCTAGGTAGGCATCTTTTGGGCGGGGGGACAACCAGAAGATGGCTATCCACTGAGCGCCACACTTCACATAACCTAACAAAGAGTATGTCCAGGCAAAAATTGTTGATCTCACTCTACATGACAGCAGCAAAATAATTTCGTATTCTGTATGTCCTTCTTTGTCTAAAATTCTTTAAAATGTGATGCCATATCGCTATAAATCTGGTCTTCATAGTTAACAATTTAAAAAAATGTCAGGCAGGTGATCTATGATATGATCTTAAAGCTTTTACAGTCCTGTTTGGAATAATTGCATTGCCCTTAGTCTAATTAGAAGTAAATGTCTCTGCCTTAAGAGACATCATGCACTGTCATTGTGTCCCAGAATTCAAAAGTATTAGAAATGAAATTGCACATTGTCAACTACAATGCTTGTAGTTCTTTATGGAAGCTTGCAATTGCAAAGTTTTTTTGATGTTCTATAAAGTTATACCTAATAGCGATGTCACATTATTTTCTGTTGCAAATAAAAATTAACATAGGGCGTGATCACACACACAATTAGCCGTGCCATAGGCGCAAATGCCGGGTGGATTTAAAGGGCACTAACATCTGGGAAGTGCCCTACACCCACTGGCAACCCGTTTTGCTCAGCTGCAGAAATGGAGTAAAAAGACACCAGGGAAAGTCCGGTAGCAAACGGGTTGCTATGGGCCACGGACGGACTTTCCCCTGTCTGATCACTCCAGCGCGCTCTCATGGCATCAGGATGGTCTGATCAAGCCATCCTGACTCTGGCTGTGAACACACTGGTGGCTTGGCGTGATATGGTGCCACCTCTAATTGAACAGGGTTAAAGTGTAGTGGGATATATCAGTCACACAGCACACCCTGCTGTGGGTTACCCATGGAGACATCCCATGGTAAAGCATCCACATTATTGTGGCACCTCAGCCAAGGAGCAAACTGTAAAAAAAATTCCAAAAACCATGTGTGTGCATAGTGCACATGCGCACATAGGCAATTCTGTTTTTAAAAAACCCGCCTCCATAGCGGCAGAGTGTATCTGCAGGTTCACACTGCCAAATCCATTCTGCACGTGCTCCCCCATGTTCAGACATCCAGCCATGCGCAATGAATGCTTGGGGAAACAAATACACCACTTCAGAGGTAGTGGCTTTTTAACCTGGCTCCAAGTCGTCCTCTGACGGGGTGAGTACGCCTGGGGAACGCCTGACAGATGTGGCTGCGTGATCATGCCCGTTTAATCCGTTTGTAAAATGTGCCTATATTGGGCTGAACTGTCAGTCTGAACACAACCTCTGTGCCATTGTTCCCCCCCCTTCTCAGTATGCCCATCATCACACACTCCATAGGGAGCCCTCAGTGCTGAGATGCAACTTATCCATTCCCCATTTAACTGCATCGGGAACAAACGGCAACCCCCCCCCAAAAAAACCTGACTCACTCGCAGTTGCATCTGATCACGCAGTGGTGGGCTGCCCCCGCTGCTTCAAAGGACTGTGTGATCGCACAACTGCGGGTCAAATTCCTCCGGGGGAAACAGCCTCGCTTCCCCCTCACACGTTATCTCATGCATGTGACTGCCACCATATATTAAAAGCATGTCACCTTATGCCTTAATTATTTTATTACAGCAAAAACTGTGTGTATCCTTCAACTCCCAAATCAAAAAATATAGATGATAATTGCTGTTCAGGTTGTTATGATTATTTCCAGAATAGTAAACAAAAGTGGGGACCTGCAAGAAACTTGTGAGGAGGGGGCATTCCCCCACCTTTGCTTCCTTCCATCTCCCCATCTTCCTGTTTCTTTTTCTCTCCAAGGCAATCCTCCCTTCTTTTTCTTTCCAACCCTCCACAAAGCCAATCCTTCCCTCTTTGTCTTTCTCTCTCTCTCTCCCAAGCCAATCCCCCTTCTTTCTCCCCCCAAGCCAATATGCCCATCTTTTCTTTTCTTCCCCCCCAAGCCAATCCCTTCTTTCTCCCCCCCTCTTTCTCCCCTCCCTTTGAGCCCAGCAGCGGTGGCAGTGCCTAGGAGCTGGTCCGGTAGTGACCAGGTCCAGAGCAGCTCCTGGTGTCTGCTGCAGCCAGGCATGGAATCTCTCCCAGTGTTCCCTACTGTTGCAGCTCTGCCCAGAGTCTCTGATGGTGTTCTGCCCTGCCGCAGCCGGGCCTGGAGCCTCTCCCAGCATTCCCTACCACCGCAGTCAGGCCGGGAGCAGCTCCTGGTGTTCCCTGAATCTGTGATCAAGCCCAGATCCTCTCCTGGCACTCCTTGCTGGCATGACCAGGCCCAGAGCAGCTCCCAACATTTCTTGCCCCTGCAGCTTGGCCTGGATTGGCTCTATAGGAGCAGCCGCCGCCAGGCCCTCAATGGTAAGTTGTGTTGTCTGTGCATGTGCAGACAATGCTTATTATTTTTGTGGGGAATTTAACCCCCCATGTATTTTTTTAAGTTTTCAGATTTTTCTGCAAACCTAGGGAGTCACCCAAGCATGCAGAAAAATTGTATGTTCCCTATCTGCAGATTTTTGATATCCATACATAGGGGACTGTTGAGAATTAGAGATATTCAAGTGGAGACCAGCAAGAAACTTGCAGGATGGTTCTCTCATTCCTCACACCTTTGCTTCCTTCTCTCTCCCCCTACCTCTCATATTTTTCCCTTTCATCCCCCCTTTTCTTACTCTCTGTCTCCTCCTCCATGCATGTTACTTCCTCTCTCTTTCTGCCACCTCATCATTCTCTTTGTTTGTCTGCCTCCCCACCTCATCACTCTTTCTGTCCCCACCCCATCACTCTCCCTTTCTGGCCCATCATTCTCCCAGCCTCCTTCCTGCGTCCTCCCCCACCCAGCACAGCAGCAGGAGCAGCAGTAGTGATGGCAGTACTCTGTATTCCAGCCACTTCTCCCCTCACAGCAGCAGTGGCAGTGCTCTGGAAATCACAACAAATCTCCCAGCTCCAGAGATCAATTTACCTTTAGCTGCCAGATCCAGGCTGAGAAATTCCTGGAAATTTGGGAGTGGAGCCTTGGGATGGTGAGGCTTGGGTGAGACAAGCAGCCTCAACAGGATATAATGCCATAGACTCAACCTTTCAAAGCAGCCATTTTATCCAGGGTAACTGATCTCTGTCATCTGGACAACAGTTGTAATTCTGGGTGGTCTCCAGCCCTCACCTGGAGGCTGGCAATGGTACTTCTCATGGAGGAAATGGCTAGTTTGGGGGTGGAATCTATGGTATTATACCAGTCTGAAGTTCCTCCCCTTCTCAAATCCCACCCTCCCCAGGCTCCACCTCTCAAATGTCCAGGAATTTCCCAACCTGGAGTTGGCAACCCTATTTCCTTCCTACCCAACAGCCAACCTACCTTTATCTGCCTTTATCTGTCTTTAGCTTTCCAACTCCACCCCCCTCCCCTACAGCCTCTACCTTGGAAAATTACGGTCTTTCTCCATAGTGGGGACCAAGCAGCTTACATTATTCTCTCCTCCTTTTTATCTGCACAACAACCCTGTAAGGTTGGTTAGGATGAAAGTATGTGACTGGTCCAAAATCACCCAGTCAACTTCCACCACAAGACAGGGATCTGAACCTGGGTCTTGCAGACCCTATTTTGAAGCTCTAACTGCTGCACCTCACCACTGGCTTTCATAGGGTGGCTGCTGATGAACAGTAGCAAGCAGCCAGACTTAGTTGAGTCATGCAAATCAGGTGGTATCAAGTCACCCAGAAGGTGATGCCTAGGAATGCCAGCCTCCTGGTGGGACCTGGGGACCCTCTGGAATAACTGCTCGTCTCCAGACTACAGAGATAACTTCCCATGGAGAAAATAGATGCTTTGGAGGGTAGAGTCTCTGGCAGTGTACCTCACTGAGGTCCCTGTTCTCCCCAGGATCCACCCCCAAATCTCCAGTTATTTCCCAGCCTGGATCTGGCAACCTTACCCACCCCATACTCTGCCAGTGGCCAGGGGGGACCTGGCAACCCTAGATTGCTGCCAGGCCTAGGGTTGCCAGCCTCCAAGGCTGACCTTGAGACCCCCCAGAATTACAACTGAATTCTAGACAGCAGAGATCTGTCTCCCTGGAGAAAATGGCTGCTTTGGATGGTGGACTCTGTGGCATTATACCTAGCTGAGGCCTCTCCTTTCCCCAAACCCAGCCCTCCTCCATAGAGTCCACCACACAATCTCTAGGAATTTCCCAACCTAACACTGGTAACCCTTGTCAAGCCTGGCTCTGTCACAATGTAGGGCTAGGCGGGGCGAGGTAGTCAGGATACAGTTCAAGATCAAGAGCCAATTAAGCAAGCTAGCCAGGAAACCAAGTCCAAGACACTAAGCAAAAGCGGGGTGGTCAAACTACAGTCCAGAGTCAAGAGCCAGGCAAGCAAACCAACCAGGAAATCAAGCTCAAATCACAAACCGTTAGAGTAATCAGAGAGCCAGAGTCCAAAAGTGTCAAAAGCCAAGGAGTCAAAGGTTCAGGTGCAGAGACAAAGCACAGTCATTCAATCCGAGGTCACAGAGCCGAGGGAATCCAGTCAGGAACAAGGAGTCAGGAACACGAGCGAGGTGCAGAGCTTTTGTCCAAAGAGACTAGTTGCTGGCATGATTTGTCAGCGTGAGGGCAAGAGTTAAATAGCCCATAAACCTGTCAGCAATTAGCACGCCTCCAGTGAGTACTTGGGGCTGAGTGAGCGTCTGCCACGCATGCGTGCCTCTCGCCGCCTAGCTACCATCTCCCGTCGGCGCTGTTCCCTTAAACGGGATACTGGTAGAGGAACTCCTTAAATAGTAATAGTAATTTCAAATACCTCTACAGTCAACACCCAGTGTGAAGACGTGTCTCACAGTAATTGGATGCTTGATTTATCACATGTAATAACACACACACGTTCTCTATCTTTTTGGGGAGGAAATGAACAATTTTCAAGATTATAGTGATATGGTTTGGAGGGCATGTGCAAAGAAATTCTTCCTTATTTTGTGAAAGGTGACAGGTCACAACAAGGAAGGATGCCAACTGCAGAGTTTTCAGCAGAAAGGTTTTTAAAAATCCATTGCCAGTTAGTCACTGTAAGGTCCCTGCCACACGGCAGGGAAAACACTGGCCAAAGTGCGGCTTTTATGAGTGTAATGAAGGAAGAAGTGATGCTATAGTTTTTGTTTGTGTGTCTGTTTTGTCTTATTGTAATAAGGTTTATTTTGCTAATTTATAGTCATGAGAGTCTGCAATGGGTGGTGGAGAAAAAGAGTGAGGAACTATGAGATCTTGGTGTTGGTTTTTGTTAAATCTTCTGTATATGTATATACTTATATATTTAAGTATACAGTGAAGCTCAATGGACGAGTATATATATATACATACATCTTAAAACAACTAAGCAGGCAACAGAGCTGTAAGGGTGTAGTTGTTATTGATTTGTTTTTTTCCCCCTCAGTTAATATGTTAATATGTAATGTTGTTTGGAGTTGACTGGAGATTGATAAATATCTGGATGAATTCTATAGTGGTGTAAATGGTATTACCTATGATAGCTTACATTATATAAAGAAAACTGGCAGTGAGATATATGTAGGAATGTTAAACATAGGATATATGGGTTTTGACATCTAATGCCCTTGTTCGCTATTAGATAGATTTATTCTTTTGGTTGAGATAACTTAAATTAGAAACAGGAGATAGAAGATGCTCAAGTGATTATGAAAATAGCCTTAATATGAAGTTTAATCAACAATTAAATATCTTTGCTATATGAATTGATATGGTGATCTAATAATAATAGTGACATCAGTAAAATGAATTAGTTTATGAATGATAGAAATAGGAGGAAATAATATAGAATGTAATGAAATGGTAATTATGGCTGTCAAGGTAATGATGAATTTTGTGATGTATTTAATGATATGGGTATGTTTATGTGTTTGAAAATCTAATAAATAGATTATTATTTTTAAAAGCCTCACCAAAAAAGAGACGACGCGGCGCCGTTGCTCCCCGGCACGATCAGATGCCGGGGAGGAAGAGACAATTGGGAGGGGGAGGCTGCCGAACTGCACATGCTCGAGCATGCGTAGTACGCCCGGGGGTCGGGGATGCGCCGGCGGAAAGACGCACTGGCGATCCCACGGCCGGCAGTGATGCGGCCTTTCAGAAAGAACCACCTAGGTAGGTGGTTCTTTTTTGCTGCGGGGGTTTGGCCGGGAGGGGCAGATTGGGAACGGGCTGGGAACGGACGCAGCACGATTCCCAGATGTTGCTGTGGGATCGCGCCCATTTGCTGCGGCCCCGATCCGTCCCTCTCCCGACCCACACCCTCTCGTGTGGACAGGGCCTAAAGATTACATAAAGAAACCTGATGCAGCCAGGAATGGTTTATAAATGCCAGTGGCTTGTGCTCTCCTGTTAGACCACTCCCATTTCCCCCCTATAGGAGACAGTGGAGAGAAATGCACTAAGGACACCTACTTTGTGTGTGTGTATAAAGTGCTGTCAAGTCTCAGCCAATTTATAGCAAGTCTGCAGAAGTTTCAAGGCAAGAGACAAGCTGAGTTGGTTTGCCCACCTCTGAGTAGCAACCATGAACTTCCTTGGAGGTCTTCCATCCAAGTACTAATCAGGGTCAACCCTGCTTAGCTTCCAATATCTGATGAGACTGGGTTATCCTGAGCCATCCATCTACTTTGAATATTGTGTAAAAATCAAACCCCTTTGTCCATTCTCCTTGAAAATTAGGATATCTTTAGATTAGAGTGATGGGAGTTTTCTGTGCAAATTTGGTGCCATTATCTTTAAGCACAGCTGCACCACACCCTCAAATTATTTCCTTCATTGAAAATAACGACCTCAACATTCTGGAATCCCCCCCAACCCCATGATTTTGAATCCAAAACAAACAATAAAGATATCTTCCCTGAATCAGATATTATAAAGATTTTTTTTTAAGAGCACATCCCTTTACAGGAGTCATGTTTTAAGCATCAGTATTTGTCGCTTTTTCTATAAGTTTACATCCAAGTGAATGAGTTTAGAGTACTTCATGCTGTATTGCTAAACTAAGGAAGTATTGACTGATGTGATCAGTCACTTGGTTGAGAGAACACAGGATAAGAGGGCAGTATAACTATAAAAACTTATTTTTAAATTTGGCATAAATTCTTGATGAGTGTTCTAGAGTTTTCATTTGCAGTCTGGCACATACTGGCAAAGCAATACAATGGGAATACTCTGAAAGTTGCCTTCATTAAGATCCTATATGTAAATGTAAAAATTAGCATTAACATGATATCCAGCAGTATGACAGTATTTGTATTTGTTAAATAAAGCTGCAGCATCACAAAATACATCTTTATTTCAGTAGCACCATCATAGTTAAAAAAATTCAGTGAATTCTGAAGTCAGGTTTTGATTCATAAAAAGAAAAGGTGGCTCACTATTCATAACACAGTCCATGAAATTCATCTTGAACAACTTATTTTCATATATGTTTAACTTACTCCCAATACACAATAGTACAGATAGGAAAGACTATACTTAGAATAATATTGTCTTTAATTAATTTCCATGAATGAGTCCTTATTTGATATTCAGCCTTAAAACATTGTATTATGTTGTGATGCACTTCAGTGAAATTAACTTGAAGAACTGCTCTTTGCAATTTTAATATTCCACTGGGTTTTCCATTCTAGAAAAACTCATTATTATACATGTACAAAGCTGAAAAGAAATGAGAGGCATATTGTGTGAATAACAGTCAAGGAAAAGAGACAGCTGGCATGATAATTTTCTAATAAAGCTTAGAAAAGGCTGCTGTGTCTTGGAAAAATGAAAGAGCTTTAATTTGAGTATTCCCTTTGTTTGGATTTGCTTTGTACTAAAAAAAGTTCAGAATCTTATTCACACCTTTTATAAATGCTAGCATAACAACAAATATATCTTGTCAAAACTTCCAGCAGTCATGTGGACCAAAAGAGGTGGGGAACAATAGAGAAAGTGGTGCTGTTTGTATGCAGGGGAAGAGCTCTGCTTCTTTAATTTGGGCGGAAAGAGAGAGATCCTTTTACATTTCTTTATAATATAGCAACATAACAGATCTGTGCAGATGGTCAAGTAGGGCAGAAAGAACACATGGAGAGGGGGTAGGATCACACCTGCTGGTCCCACTTCCAGAATCCATATATTTACTGGAACTTGTTTAGAGGAGCACATGAATATACAACCCCCTGTACACCCAGTCTTGTTTCAGGCATAATGCACAACCACGGTTTATTTAAGCTGTGGGTAGTTTTTAAAATCATAATATTAGGTTCACAGACTATCACTGACATCCTCTTTTGCCTCAAAAATAGTAGTTTAGTTTCCTTTTCTCTGCCTTGGAATGCATTACCAGAGAGCAAGCCAAGCTTACGAAAGGATGTTTGAATCTAGCTTCAGTTTAAACCAACTTCAGATCAGGGCTTGATAGACCTCCTTAACTTTAGAGAATGTATATGCTGCGGCTCACAAGGTAAAACAATACCATAAAAATAATTATCAATACTAATTCATAGTGAAATATTAACAGTTAATAATGGAGTAACCTGCATTCACACTAACCATAGTTATCATTTGGAGAGCCAGTTTGGTGTAGCGATTAAGAGTGCACACTCTAATCTGGAAGAACTGGGTTTGATTCCCCACTCCTCCACATGCAGCTGCTGATGTGACCTTGGGTCAGTCATAAATTCTTTCAGAGCTGTTCTCTCAAGAGCAGTCCTCAAAATAGCTCTCTCAGACCCACCTGCCTCACAGGGTGTCTGTTGTGGGGAGGGGAAGGGATTGTAAGCCGCTCTGACACTCCTTCAGGTAGTCCAATCTCCTCCTATTCCTCCTCCTCCTCCTCATAATTTTGTGCAATTTTTTAGTTTCACCAAAGTTTAAATGTATGACTTGAACAACTGGCTCATTCATTCAGATCCTCCTTGAACAGGTTCCTGTGCACAAAGTTAGATTAACTCATGAGGTCAAGTGGCAGGACCAGCAGGGGCAACCCCCCCCCCATGTATTAAATTCTATCCTGTTTGATTACCTACACAGGGATACAGAAACATATTGATCGGGAATCAATGTCAGTTTGTGATTCTCATGTAGTCACAGCTTCTGCATAATACTTGTGGAATATTCTGAAGGCTGTTGTGAAGGACAGCTCTTAAAATAGGCTTCAAAATGCTACACTATCAGAGCACCGGGAGGTGAAGAGTTAAATATCCTCAAGAATGGAGAGCACCAAGTACTCTGATTGGTCAGCTCCCAATCTCAGCTGGAGATTGGTAACAATGGTTCCCCATGAGGGAATTGCTGGTTTGGAGGGTGGAATCTATGGCATTGTAACTGTCTGAGGTCCCACCCCTCCTAAAACCTCACCCTCTCCAGGCTCCACCCCTCAAATCTCCAGGAATTTCCCAACCTGGAGTTCACAACCCTATCTCCTTCCCAGCCAACCATCAACCTACCTTTATCTGCCCCTCTGACTTCAGCTTTCCATCTCCTCCCCCCTTTCTCCTGGAGAGCAGTTGTAATTCTGCATGATCTCCAGCCCCCACCTGGAGATTGGTAACAATGGTTTCCCATGAGGGAATGTCTGGTTTTGAGGGTGGAGTCTATGACATTGTACCTGTCCAAGGTCCCACCCCTCCTGAAACCTCACTCTCTCCAGGTTCCATCCCTCAAGTCTCCGCTGGATCACCGCCATGTTTGCTGGATTGCCGCTCAACATTCGCCGCCACCGCTTCAGCCGCTGCTGCTGCACTCCAATTCATTGGAAGGAAGGTGCCCCCCGCTCCTAGGAGTGGGTACCCATTTATCTACTTGCCTAAGGGCTTTCGAACCGCTGGGTGGGCGGGAGCTGGGACAAGGACCAGGAGCTCACCCTGGCAGCGGTGGGACTCAAACAGCCTTATGATAGATTACTGCAGGCTTTTACAGCCTGTGCCACCGCTTTGTAGGGCCCATTTGACTTCGCACTCCAGAATGTCTGACTTGAGGTCAGTGATCACACTGTCATGGTTGTCAAGGACATTTATATCCTTCTTGTATAGTTCTTCTGTGTATTCTTGCCATCCCTTCCTAATCTCTTCTGCTTCTGTTAGGTCCCTACCGTTTTTGTCCTTTATCATGGCCAGCTTTGCAAGAAACATTCCCTTGATTTCTCCTATTTTCTTGAAGAGATCTCTAGTCCTTCCCATTCTTTTGTTTTCCTCTATTACTTTACATTGTTCATTCAAGAAAGCCTCCTTATTTCTCCTTGCTTTTCTCTGGAAATCTGCATTCAGTTGGGTAAATCTTTCCTTTTCGCCTTTGCCTTTCGCTTTCCTTCTTTCCTCTGCTATTTGTAAAGCCTCATCAGACAGCCACTTTGCTTTCTTGCATTTCTTTTTCTTTGGGATGGTGGTAATTACTGCCTCCTGTACAATGTCACGAACCTCCGTTCATAGTTCTTCAGACACTCTGTCTATCAAATCTAGTCCCTTAAACCTATTCTTCACCTCCACTGTATATTCATAAGGGATGTGATCTAGGTAAAACCTGAATGGCCTCATGGTTTTCCCAACTTTCTTCAGTTTAAGTCTGAATTTTGCAATGAGTAGCTCATGATCTGAGCCACAGTCAGCTCCACTCTTGTTTTTATTGACAGTATAGAGCTTCTCCATCTTTGACTGATTCCCAAGATGTCGATGTTCAGTGTTGCCATCTCATTTTTGACCACAGCCAACTTACCTTGATTCATAGATCTTACATTCCAGGTTCCTATGCAGTATTGCGTTTTGCAGCATCTGAAAAGCATACATGAAAATAATTTTAAAAAAGAAAAAAAAAACTTGAAGTGAGTCTGTGTAGAACTTAAACTGCATCTTTTTGCCCAAAACAGGCACTAAGGTTTATCATAAATACCAGGGTTTAATGCCACCAAAGCAAAACAATCCTACAAGAAAGGTAAGCAAAGAACTTAGTCAAGTGCTATAGAGATTTATGGTCAAATATCTGTGGTATGTCCTTGTTGTGCACGCATGTGCCTTACACTTACATTATGCAATCAAATTCTCAAAAGATTCTGCCTCCTCCCCTCATATCTGAAGAAGTAAGCAGTGACTTGGTGCACTGACCCACTAGCACCCAGTACCATCAGGTCTTGCCAATGCAGAGTTCCCGCTGCCACAGTCCTCCTGACAAAGAGGCCACCACTGATAAGTAGTGTAGCCAATCTGCATGGTTCTGCTGGCCCAGCTATAGTCGCGAGCCAACCAAGCTCCAGTCCAGACTCAAAAGAAAAGGCTAGCCAGCAAAAATGCCAAGCAACATCCACAGATGCAGGTGTTTGCTACGTTAAAACTAGCTGGTGTGCTGCCAATCAACTGCCACCCGAGAGTTGTGGCTCCTCACTGGAATGCTGCAAAAAAAAATGCAGCAGGCTTTCACCCTGTTAAAAACCTGCCGGTGCCACAGATCAGCTGCCTCCTGAGAGCACAAGGCTGCCAACCAGCTGGTGAGGCCTTTAAACTCCTCGCCTGAAATATTAGATGAAAAAGCAATGGCACAATGCAGAGGACAGCAATTGCCTACTCTTCCTTAGGCTGTGTGAGGCATGTGGTCACCCAAGGATGCAGCTTCAGGGTTTTTTCTGATCCCCAAGTCAGCAAGAGACAGACCGAGGGTAAGATAGCTGCAGCACTTGATTTAAATAGCTGAAGGAGCAGAGCTATTTAAATCTGGCCAGCTGAGGCTGCTGCTGGTCCTGCTTCCTCTGAGCAGGTAGCATAATGCTGTCAACCTGCCTCCTTCACCTTGCCCCCTCCCAATCTGCAAAGCTACCATATGGGGTAAGTCTGCACCGTGCTTCATGCAAATTCTGGGGTGGATTAGCATATGATCAATCCTTAAATCCTAACTTGGATTAAGGAATGGAGTTATTACAGTACCCCGTAAGGGAGACTCTCCCCTCAAATCCCTATTGGGAGGGGGGTTAAGCAGGGGTGCATTTTAGCCCCCCACTTGTTTAATCTTTTTCTTAATGATTTTGCCCCTTTTTTGTCATTAGTTGATGGCCATAGCCCTAGACTCGGCTCTGCTCTCATTTCCTTGCTATTATATGTTGGATTAAACTGCTTATTAAATCGTTGCCACGAATATTGTGTGATTAATAGACTGGAACTGAACTATGAAAAATCAAAGATATTGGTCTATCCCTATTTCCAGAAATTATATAAGTGGACTATTAATGGCAATAAATTTGAACAGGTCACGCACTTCAAATACTTGGGCATCCACTTTCATTCTAGTGCCACTTGGACCCATCACCGCAGAATGGCTACTAATGTAGATAAATCAGTGCTGCAGCAATCTCCCGTTTTTATTTTTCTGACCATGGAAACCAATATCTGCCAGCTGCACTCAAAGCTTTTAATGCGAAAACTGGAGCTCAGTTATTGTATGGAGTACCCCTCTGGATAAATGCAATTGACACTTCAGTGGAACGTGTCCATTCTACCTTCTTGCAAAAGATCATGGGGGTACCCATGTGTGTTCCATATGCTGCTTTATGTTTGGAGTGCCGACAGACAGAATTTGATGGCTACTGAGGCATGGATCCACACCACTAAATTTTGGTTGCGACTCCACTTCAACTCTGACCCCTCTAGTTATCTGTATCAATTACTTTCTGAATCTGCCAATTCTAGCTGGCTATCTCACATCGAAGCCAAAATATGCTCCTTGAATTTACCCATAGAATCTCTATCCTTGCTTTCTGAGCCTGAGGCTTTTCTAAAAATAAAATCTAGTTTATTGGGCTCAGAGTTGCAAACTCTCTATAGCTTGGCCAACAGAACCTGTTCTCCCCTAAATTTAGGGGTTGTTCCAAATGCAAATCTTCCAGCTGTATGTCTTTATCAACTTATAGCTCCAAATTTGCGCAGAGCCATCTCCTTGGCCAGATTTAATGTTCTTCCTTCTGCTCTTCTCTCTGGCAGATTCCAGGGGATCCCCTACTCCAGTAGGTGTTGTCCTTGTAAGAAGGACTGTGTTGAAACTGTCCCCCATGTCCTCCTTCAATGTCCCTTTTATCTGGTGCCCCGCCAGGATCTTCTGTATCCTACATTAGCTCAATTCTCAGAGATTCCTGATGATTTTAAGGTTCTGTTTTTGCTTGATAATCAAGATACGGAAATAACCAAAATAGTAGCAAGGTTTCTTCTTAGTGCTATGGCTATACGTTCTGATAAGTAACCATTAGGTTTTTCTGCTTTCAAGCTGTTTTTCTGCACTGTAGCTCCAATTTTACCCTATATGGATTTGTATTTTCTGATCTATATTTAATCTGATCTCCTATTGTATGTATATATGTATGCCAATAAAGGCTTGTCAAAGTAAGTATTACAAACCCCACAAAATTAATAAGACATTGTAAGTGAAAACAGAGATTCTCCAGATTTCTTAAAAGGAATGGAGCTGATGACTGCCACACTAAGTTTGCATGCAACCCATAGATCAGAAAATGTCCATCCAAACACTGTATTGTTTTTAGTTGAAAACAGCATGAGTCACGCATTAGATGGGTTTCAAGTAAAAGATCTGCTAAGCCATGAAGATTGTACCTTTGGGTACCTGCATATTTGCATCCTATACATATATCTATACAGCTATTGTGCTTTTTTAGTGCTCAAATATTTAAATGAAAATGTGCATGCAATGTCCTGGATTGGAAGCAGTGGTACCTAACTATCCATGAACCCCATAAGGTTTGCTTCTTAATAGATAATGAGCCATAACATGTGAACAGACCCTTACTAGATCCAATATATTGTAAAATACAATTTATTATCTTGGCAATTAATATTAAGAATCACTGTTTGCAAAACTGCAATCTAGCTTATGGGCCATTTGTAACAGTAATTTTGTAAAGAACATCTGAATCCCAGAGACTGCATTAAAGCATGTAGCAGCCTGTGGAAGGGACCAGAACATTCAACTGAGGAGACAAATTAACCCATTAGTCCTAGTTTGATTTCCTGGAGTGTGTTTGGGCAAAAAAAACAGTGTAACTGACATTATCTCTGAACCATCTCCTAGTGATGAATCTAATGAACTGTCTTGCACAGGAAGCCAAAGAACACAGTTGGTATCTCATTGTCTTATTGTGATATCTAAAGTTTGAGTCATTTTTGTTATTGTGACTGTTTTCCTGAATCTCCTGAAATGAAGGAATATGGCTGTGAGATGGAGTAATTTATTTGAAATATGGAGTTCTCTAGCCTGAGGGGTTCTAAATTCAGAAATATATTTGACAGACTACAAGAGTTCATCTGTTTTAAGAGTTCTACTTTAATAAAAGTGCATTGGCCTGGGCTGAGAAAGGCAAGTGATGTTCAAACAGGAAATTTGGTTTGACATTTCACGGAAACCACCTTCAACTTGGAATAATAGCATGAATCCTTCCCCCACACCTTTATGTTTTGCCTTTGCTCTAAAACTGGACCTGAAGTGTACTTGTTACCTATGTTATAAAGGTACTATTCAATCAGTGGTATATGTTTTTGCGTTCAGTTTTAAACACTGGCTTTGAATTACTCCTTATATTCTAAGAAGAATCAAGTGAAAGCAAAGCATTGGTAGACAGAAATTACACATTTGCAGCCAGAGTAGAGAGCCCTAGATGCTTGAGAGTAATTGTGTAGAAAGGCTGGCTGGTGTCTCAGTTGTCAAGACTGCCCTTCATGTCAAGGGTGAAGCACATGATAGTGCTAACAGTGTCTAAATCGAGAACCAATAAAAAATAAGATACTAAAATTTAGCCTTGCAACAACAAAATTCAAGTAGTGAGACCCTTCTCCCTGATGATGTAAAATCTTGACTAAGACAATAAACTATTGGACACAAGGACACAACTTTCCCCCCTCAAAACAATCTTTTAAAAGTACATACTGTCTGCCCCATAGCCAGGATTTTGTGGCTTGTGGGGCAAAAACTTTTTGGGTGGGGCTGGTGGCGCTGCCATTATTTTCCATAATGACACACCCCTTTCCCTCCCCTCCTGCAAGATAAATAAAAGGGCCCTTCAGCTAATCGGCAGGGAGAATTTGGCTTGCAGGTGGGGAGGGAGAGGGGCATGCACCACCCCCGGTTCTTCTCAAAAGAAGCAGGGGCCCTTTAAGGAAGGGACGGGCTCTTTATGGAAGGGGACGGAGCCCCCAATAGCCCCACTATGGCTATGGGCCAGCATACAGTAGATGAAGATGTCTGGTGGCATCTCTCATCTAAATATGTACTTAAGTTGCTGTTACGGTGTTGTGTGCAGATTAAAAGTCCTATAAATTGCACTGAAATTTAAAATTCAAAGTCTTTTTTCTCTCTGAAAGATTTTATCATACGTTTGTGTGTGTGTGTGCGCACGCGCGATGCCATCTAAATCTTATAGGCAAGGGGCAGATGGCTACATATCCATTCTCTGGCTGAACTTTGCTGCAGACCATCACATACAGAAAATGACATCCTGAGCTGAGTTCTGCAAACTCTTAGTGAAAAATATTACTTGCATGCAAACATCCAGGAAGCTAGGAGAAAGGACCCATCTTGAACGGACAGATGGTGTGTAGGTGGTTTGTAGATTTATAGCGAGGGTTTCCAGCCTCCAAGTGGGACCTGGAGATCTGTCAGAATTACAGCTGATCCCCAGACTATAGGGATCAGTTTCCCTGAAGAAAATGGCAGCTTCAAAGCCTGGACTGCCTGGCATCACATCCTTGCTAAACTCTTTCTACTCTCTAGACTCTGCCCTCTCTAGGCACCATCCCCAAATGTCCAGGAATTTTCCAAGCCGGAGCTGGCAGTCTTACTGGTTGGACAGGCTGAGGTCCAACGAGACCTTTGCTTCAGTTCCGGTGGTGATAGTGATTTGGGGTGCGGAGGTTGGTTTTTCTTTTTGATAAATTTGCCCTTTTTATGGTGTTATTGCTGTGTTCTATTAACAAGAAGGGCTGGCCAGCACATCCCTCTGCGCCTCAACCAGGTGACATGTAGTCGAACCCTTCCACAGTTACTGTCCCAATTGGAAAAAGCCACATATGAACCAGCCCAAAACATGATACTGAGTCCCACAATCTAAACCAGGGGTGGCCAAATTTGCTTAATGTAACAGCCACACAGAATAAATGTCAGATATTTGAGAGCTTCAAGACATGAACAATTATTACACACATATTTTTATTGGAAAATATGCACATTTGCTTTTTATTAACATTAAATTAGACGGTGTGAAAGAGCGACATGCGACTCCCGAACGGCAGTTTGGCCACCCCTGAGCTAAACTGATTTCCCTGAACCTGCCAGGGCTGACAATGGACATGTAAGAATTATAAAATCATGGGAGAGGGTGTATGTAGAAGAAGAAGAAGAAGAAGAGGAGGAGATTGGATTTGTACCCCGCCCTTCACTACCCAAAGGTGTCTCAGAGCGGCTTACAAACTCCTTTCCCTTCCCCTCCCCACAACAGACACCCTGTGAGGTGGGTGGGGCCGAGAGAGCTCTTGACAGAAACTGCTCTTTTTCAAGGACAGCTGTGCCAGAGCTTGTGACTGACCCAAGGTCACATCAGCAGGTGCAAGTGGAGGAGTGGGGAATCAAACCCGGTTCTCCCAGATTAGAGTCCGCACACTTAACCACTACACCAAACTGGCTGTATGCTGAGGAACGCCAGTGGCTGATGGCACAAATCCTATCTGATGGGAGACCCTGTAGCCCAGAGGCACTGCCTTACTATAGGGTATCCCCAACAGCAGGAGGGCCCCACTCCTGTCCTGAACCAGATACCTACAAAAGTCAGGCCAGAGAAAGCATTGTCAGCCTGCACCACAGAGCAAGCCAAAGCTCTGGGAAAAGTGTCTTCATTGTCAGGTTTCATAAGGCAGGTCTCACAGCAAACCTCCATCCAGTAAAGTATGCATAAGAAACAATGGTGAGTTCCATCAGGTGTCTGCATTTCTAAAGTTATTCAGTTGCCACCTGGCACATAGCCCTTCTGTCTCCAACTCTACACATAGTCCTTTTTGTGATTCCTATACCTGTGTGAAGAATCCTTTGTCTCAACACCTGTCCTTCCTGCCCCATCCCTCAGGATACCAAGATAAACCAATCATACATTCAAATTACTAATGTTTCTTTCTGGCATCTATCAGGGACCCATCTCCCACCTTTTGTGTAAATCTGGGAAACCATTCAATCTTCTTTGGCCAAACCATCAGTGCCCATCAAGACCGATTCAACTAGCCATCCAGCACCTGGCTAGACCCACCAAGGCTATTGTTTATCCAGACTCTGCCCCTCTAGAAGTTCATTGGTCACACCTGAATTACACTCTGCTTGGTACCACACCTCCATGGACTCCTTATTGGTCTAGAAAATCTATTTTCTCACCTGAGACCAGCCCCCCAAAGCCTCCCATTGGTCTGCATTCCCCCCCCCCAATGTTTATATCCACCAGAGCACATGGCCTCAGATTTTGTGTGTGTGCCCCTGATGCCAACTGACTGTTCACCCCTAAACCTTTGATTTGGGCCATAATGTCATTTCCATGGACTCCTGCATGTCTGGACAGGTTGTATCACCCTCTAACTGACCCCCTTATTCGCTATCAATCACCTCTGCTTTCTTAGTTCCGTATTGCTTGCTCTTTTTGAATGTTTAGTGTGCTTGTAATTAGGGAAATACTTTAATAAAAACCAGGGGTCATTTCATAGAAAAAGAGGTGCAGGAGCTCATTAGCATAACTCATTAGCATAACTTATTTGCATATACCACACCCCCTGACATCACCGAAAGTGTGTCAGAGGGTAACACCCACCGCTCAGGCTCCACCCCCAAAATCTCTAGGTATTTCCCAACTCAGATTCAAACCTGGATCTCCCAAATCCTTGTCTGGAACACTAACCACTACGCAACACTTCATGGGGCAGCAGCTGTTGAGCAGTAGCAAGCAGCTGGGCCTGCATGAGTTATGCACACCCCCAGTGACCATTGTTCCACACCCAGAAGATGGGTTTTGGCTTGCAATGAACTGAGTATGTGCCCTTTGACAAGCTAGGGGCATTTGGAACAGCAATCGGAAACAGGACAATATTAAGCTACTTTACAGGACTGTTTTACACACTACCTTCGAGGTCAGGAAGCAATTTTTCTCCAGGGATCCTGGAGGTTTTTTTGTCATCTTCTGGGTGTGGAACACTGGTCACTGCGGGTGTGGAGGGGGAGGTATTTCTGATTTTCCTGCCTTCTGCAGGAGGTTGGACTAGATGACCCTGGAGGTCCCTTCCAACTCTATGACTCTAAGCAATCTGTGTGGAAAAGAGCATGCCATCACCAACTGAAATGGACTTTATTCTTCATTTACAAACAGATACAGAATCCATTTGGGGTGGAGCAATGAACTGATTTACCTTCATTCCTCTGTTTCCAGCATATATAATATTCAGCTTTCCGTGACTATATATGGATGGAAGAGAAATTATGTCTTATTGATCGACTTGTTTTTAATTAGCTTTATAAGCATATTAATATATTGTAGGATGGGGAGTTCTCTACAAAGAATTCAGGTATCGTTGTCTTTTCCTTATTAGGGGACAAGGAAACAGAGCCAGCAGTAAGACTTTTGCAAGATCCAGGTGGAATAGAGACCACAGGAAAACTTGTGATAGCCTATTTCATTTACTAACATTCTACAAATGCAGGGCAGAAGCTCAGGCTGATAATTTCTTTGAGAAGGAAAAAATGATCAAATGTTAAGTGACACATACAAAAAGATTCTTCCACAATGAAAGCCCTTCAGTCACTTCAGGTAGATCATGGTTGAACAAAAAGCCCTTTGTACTGGGATTGTTTGCTGGGATCAGTTCTGTGATAGCCTGTGTGTTACCAGTGGCTGACAAGAAACGGAAAAGCAACATGATGAGGGATTTGGGCTTCTCCGGCATACCCACCCTCCCGGGGGGGCAGCCAACTCCTGTGGGCAGCGCACGCCCCAACTCACCCTGGCTGAAGCCTGGGTCGCCGCCACTGCTCTGGCTAGCCCGGGCTCCTGCTGCAAACCTGGGCTGCTTGAGACTGGCTTCCTCCACCAGCCCGCTGGGGGTGGGGCTTGCCACCGGGCATGGCTGGAGGAGTTGGACATGAGCAGGATGGGGCTGGTGGCACTGGGCGCGGAGCTGCTCCCTCCAGTGTGCCCCGAGTGCCACTGCTCTGCTAGTTTGCACTGGGGTCAAAGTTACAGAATCAACTGGGAAAAAGTAATATATGCAAAATATAATTTTATACAAATGTGAACATAATTGATAAAGTGTTACATACATAGATTACCAAAAGGTTACATATACATTTCCCCGGTTGATTCTGTAACTTTGATCCTTTGCAACTGGGAGGTCTCTTTGTATTTATCTGTTCATTATAGACTATGGTTTGCACTGGGGGTCAGAGCCCGTACTGATTCCTCCTGAAATCAAGACAAGGCATCCATGATGTCGTTACTGGTGCCTTCAATGTACTGGGCTGAGAAAAAGATGTTAGACACCAGGCAGGTCAATACAAATGTACGCACTAACTGCATAACCTGCTCAGAGTTTGATGACTCTGTGGTTGATGGCTCTGACAACCATTTGATTGTCACATCAAAAGAGGACCCGCTTATCCCTGAACATGTCCTGCCCCATGCATAAAGCTGCTAGTATCAGGAAGAACTCTAGAAAGGGGAAGGTTTCTGAGAATACCTGACCACCTCATTAATGAAAATGCTGACCCCCTAGGCTACCCTCAGCATCAGTAAGAACCCGTAATGTGTCACCCAGCATGAGAGGTGATTACCAAACTGAAATTCCATTGAAAAGGACTAGAAAATGAAGCATTTAGATCTTTATGCATACTATAGGTGGCCGTAATGTGATTGTGGGGGGGGGAGAAGCCCCTGAAGTAGCCCGAGCCAAATGTGTGCAGAAGGTGCACCCTAGTGAGACTACCTTGCATGTGAAATTAAGGCCCCAAAGAGATTGCACTTATTTAACGTGGCTTTTTACTGCTTATGACTCTAAGGGAACAGGGTCCTGAGAGCGGCTAGCCTCTATTTTGGGAGGCTGGAAGTGCCCTGCACAGCATGAAGCTGTATACGCAAACATGTCCATTGTGTAGCTGGACCCTCTGTCTTTTCCTGGGCATGGGGAAACCCCACCTTGGCCACTGGGGGCTGAAAGGTGGCTAGGCGGTTGGCACATGCCAGTGAGCCACCAGGTCCCATAAACAAGAAATCGTCCAGGTAGTAAATTAAGTTAGTTCAGCCCTTGTGATCCTTAACCACCCATTCCAGCAAGGTAGAAGAAGAAGAAGAGAAGATTTATACCCCGCCCTTCACTACCCAAAGGTGTCTCAGAGTGGCTTACAAACTCCTTTCCCTTCCCTTCCCTTCCCCACAACAGACACCCTGTGAGGTAGGTGGGGCTCAGAGAGCTCTTGACAGAAACTGCTCTTTTTCAAGAACAGCTCTTATCAGGCCAGCCAGCCAGGTGCAAGTGGAGGAGTGGGGAATCAAACCCGGTTCTCCCAGATTAGAGTCTGCACACTTAACCACTACACCAGACTGGCTCTGAAGGTTTTGACTTTAGTCAGAGGTATGGAAGGTTTTGATTGTAGCGCAGTGACAGCACCCCATAGGCCTGGACATATGAACATTTCACTTGCCACCAAATTTGAAACCCAGCAGGCAAAAATCTCCAGGATGATTGGAAGGAGGCAGAAGACAGACTGGATTTCACCCTTGGCTAAGAGTGCACCAGGGCCACAGGACCTGATTAAGGGAATCACTAGGTCAAAGGAGGTGTATTGCACAGAACATGACTTGGGGTTAATGGTGTAATTTATAGAGGCCACTATGGGATAGGACAGGTGATAAATTAGGTGAAATTCACCCAGAGCCTTCATTGGTACCACACCAAGAGGGTCTTTAAATGGTAAGCAGAATCCCATTAGAAATCTGTCCCATAGGAATTTGGCAGTGGCCATGCTAGGGTACTTTGCCAGCATGGGTGCCAAAGCCTTAAAGCAATGGTCACTGCCATGCACATGCCTAAAACTTTCATATTATTAGAGCTGTTTGGTTGAAGCAGAGGCTGAGGTCTTGGCCACACTTGACCCTCCATCTTTTGTTCTCAGAGCTGGCAAAGGGTCAGTATCCCCCAAAGGGCTGCTGTGTGCTCCCTCCGAGGGGCAGGATGGCTGTGGATGGGGACTGAAACTTGCAACACAACTATAGTCAAATTTACAGCGGTGACATTGGCTCCTGCCCTGATTGTATTCCCAGCAAACCCGCTGGACGAAATCATGCTTGAACGAGGTTTTTGCCTTACTGGTATTGGCCCAAGGCTTTATGAGTGAACCAACAGTAATCAGTCAAATTTTGTCATTAAGAAGGTCCCATCAGGACAACTCACTGTGTGATGCCCACTTCCAAAAAGTCTCATCATACTCAATGGCAGGAGCATCCCCCACTAAAGTCCAGGCCTTAAAGACATTTCCCATGTGATTGGTGAGATGCCAGCCATGTACAGGGTATGCAGAGGCTACAAGGCTCATGTAGACCATATAACCCATGAACCAAATTTGAAAAGAACACTACATACTGCAGGTGCTTTTTTCTCATGTCGAGGTTCTTTCTTGCCTGCGTCACCCTCAGGCTTTAAGAAAGTGAAGATATCTACCAAGTTCCCATTGAAAACCTTCATGTGAAACATACACAGCAAATGGATACCAGGAAGGTCCTCAAAGTCACTGTACTGAGGGGGAAACATGGTGAAATGGGGGTGCTCAGATCCCCCAGACATTGCCAGGACTGGGCTCCCCACCCACCCGGTGCCTGAGTACCCAAATTGGGAACCCTTCCCATCAATGTGTGCAGAGTGTTCATCAGAGGATGACTCACATAAGGAAGCGCTGCTGCTGGACAGATCATGAGCACGCATAGACTCAGGACTTCAGCTGCTTCGCCTGAGATGGCTCCTTTTGGAGGAGCTCTCCATGGTCCTGCTGACAGAAGCTTCCATTGAAGCACTGGATGACCTGGACTCTGCTGAGGAAGGAGGTCTCCTTCTCCCCATGGGAGCAGGAGCAGTGGAAGTCTCCAGAGAGGTACTGTGGGCCCCTAGATGGTCCTTCCTTTCTGATAGCTGGACCATCATTTGTGATGATGCAAAATAGCTGTATTATCAAAAGGAACAGGTGGTGCAGTGGCTGGAGTGGGTTGCTGAGGGGGGCATCCTCTCAGTGGCCCATGGCCTCTCACCTCTTGCCGTAGTGCATGAGTTCCTAGCCTGACAAGAGACGCCCTGTGTGCCATAGGGTGCACCCATGGGGGCATGACTACTGCCACACAGCCCATTGGAGGTGGCCTGAGCCTTCCCAGCAGCAGCGTTGCTGCATTTGGCTCTGAAGGGGTGAGGCTCCATCTTGCCTTCTTAGGAGGAGGAGGAGGAGGTGATTGGATTTATACTCCACGCTTCACACGGAGTCTCAGAGTGGCTTACAAACTCCTTTCCCTTCCCCTCCCCACAACAGACACCCTGTGAGGTAGTGTGTCTTTTACTCCTACATATGAATGTAACTGCAAAGGGAACTACCACAAGAGAAATGGCAGCTCCTAGTATATCAGCAAACAACTAAAAGCCATGCTATGTAATCATATTTATAGTATTAATGCTACTAAATATAAAACAATTAACAATTCTTAAATCTTACTGTCTAGCCAACAAGCACAAATTCCTAAATTGCTATGAATTAACCACAACACATGGACACCTTATATTAACTAAATTGCTACACCTAGTAATTATTTATTTTTAAAATCTATTTATATGTATCAAATAAGTCAACCTTATGCCGTGGAGGCTTAGGAAAAAATAAAAAACAGAACAGAACAAAAGCATGAAACAAGCACAGAAACCCTCCTGGCACCAAAAGGCCGATGCATGGTTAAGTATGCAATTCCCCTTAGAGTTACCCAGGAAAAAATAAAAAAACAGAACAAAAGCATGTAACAAGCACAGAAACCCTCCTGGCACGAAAAGGCTGATGCACAGTTAAGTATGCAATTCCCCTTAGAGTTACCATGAAACAGGCCATCTGATAAGTGACAGCCAAAGAGCTATGTACCCAGGGCCTTACTCTCCCCCCAGCTAACACCCGGTATCATTGGGTCCTGCTGATGCAGAGACTCCCAGGCACTTCTGGAGGCAAGACCGCAGCAACTGGGCAATCCAAAAACCAAGAGCCTTGGCCACCTGATGCGTTCCGCTTGAAAATCTAGCCTCAAACCCCCAAAAGGTGAGAGAAACTTGCCTAGTGAAAGAATAATCGGCAGCCAGAGCACATATGAAGGCATCAGGCTCCCTCAAATTTAAATGGCTAGCTGCTAAACAGCTGAGCCATCTGAGTGTGTGGCCCGCTGATCAGCTAGAGTGGCTTTTTAACTCCTCCAGTGGGGAAAAACAGGAGCACTTCCAGCTGGAAGCTGAAGGAGATCACCACTTCCTGCTGGGTTGGAGCATGTGTTCAGTTTCTAGGGAAGTTCTGAGTGCACTCTGAAACCCAAGCTGATGAGGCAGAATAGAGGGTGAGCTAGCCGCAGTGCTGATTTTAAATAGTCAATGAGGCCTCTCCACCCAACACTGTGCCACCTCAATTGATGCTGCTGGCCAGCCCATGTAGCCAGACCCGCCGACGGAGCCTGAGGGCAGCATAAGGCTGCAGACCATGCTTCCTCTTATTCATTCTCCTCCTGAGCCACAACAAGCAGCGGCTGGTAAGTTGGTGCAGCATTTGTCATCTGGAGATCAATTGTAATTCTGGAAGATCTCCATGCTCCATCTGGAGGTTGGCACCTCTAGTATATAGCGAGTCATCATGAGGTCAGCAGAAGATTCAACCAGCTGGCTAAAATCTATTGCAAACTCTGTGTCCATAATACTGTTTGCTGTTCTGGGGGTCTGATGCTGTGAGTATCAAGTGCTCCTGATGGCACCTGGTATTTTTGGCCACTGTGTGACAGAGTGTTGGACTAGATGGGCCTTTGGCCTGATCCAACATTGGCGTCTCTTATGTTCTTATATAAAATCATGAGACCTGTTATCAGACCTCTCCCATGTCCCCTTTGTTATGGTTCTCAACAATATAACCACTTGACTAGTTTGTAGCAATGACTTTCCAATAGTACTTGGGGAGCTTTATGGATGAATTGTCAGGCTGACAATAGTAGTTCTCGGAGCTTTTTTTCTGGGGGTACACGCCAGAATGGAGTTCCGGAACCTCTTTGACAAAATTCTTTTTAAAAGGTTTAAAAGTTCATGAGTTTACAGTATACAGATTGAAAACTTCATTATCCTTTTGAGAGTTCTATATACTCTTTGTCAAAAAAAAAGTTGTTAGTGACAAATTATGCGAAGGGTTGGGCCGGTGTTTCTTCATTCCATCCTAGGGCCCTTCCCCCCCCCAATGATGGTAATAGCAGGGGGGGTGGCGGTGGCCCCTAATCGAAAGCCTGGTGGAAGAGCTCCATCTTGCAGGCCCTGCGGAACTGTACCAGATCCCGCAGGGCCCTGATCTCCTCCGGGAGCTCGTTCCACCAGGTGGGGGCCGCCACCGAAAAAGCCCTAGCCCTCGTGACGGCCAATTTAGCATCTTTGGGGCCCGGCACAGTCAATAGGTTTCGGGCCCCAGACCGTAGTGCTCTTGGGGGAACATACGGGGAAAGGCGGTCCCTCAGGTAGGCTGGACCCAGACCATATTGGATGTTGGATTCCACATTACTCCCCGAAACATTTGCCTTTTTGAACAGGAAAGGTATAATTAAACAGCCTAGTGGCCACCATTCTGAACAGAGCTGAATGTACATTAATGTGTTGGGATGAATATATGCACCCATATATCAAAATGGCTGTGTTACTGAGCTATAGCTGTCATAATTTTAAAAACCAGTCCGTGCATTTCGGCTGCCACATAGAAATTACTTTGAGTTGTCCCACAGGGCAGCTGTAATTAATTTCATGGTGATCTACTTGTTTGCAATGGCTTGCTACACCAATTGTTCAGTTTTTTTTCAAATCATCCCAAATATCCAAAAGGAAAGCTTTGCGTTGACTTGGAGAATATTTTTCAAATTGCTTGATAACAGCTGCCTAATACAGTGATTTGAGAACTTTATATTGTGTGCTCATACACTTTAATTATTATCCATAAGCCACTTTGAGTAAGTGCCTCATGGTCGAGAAGTTGGTTATGAAGCAAAATATATAAATGCTCTGTGGCAACCAGTGTTCCCTCTAAGCTGAGTTAGTGTGAGCTAGCTCACAGTTTTTTAGCCTCCGGCTCACCCATTTTTGTCTTAGCTCAGGGAGGATGGCCCCAGATCAAACTAATTTATGCAGCAGCCAAATCGCTCACTCACAACTTTAATGGCTCAAAAAGTAGAATTTTTGCTCACACTCCACAGCTTAGAGGGAACATTGGTGGCAATGATGTGATCATTGCAATCTGCAGATTGTTCCCTATATGTACATACTCCACTATAGTCCTTCTGGCTTTCAGACCTGTATAGGATTGTCAAATACTGCCTGAGAAATGTTGCTAGTTTTATTTGAAATCCTTTTGGCTTCTCTAAAAACCTCTAAGACATTTTGTTTAAGAAACACCTTAACTGCTTAAACTTAATTTAAGATAAATTTTCAGCATCAACTCTGATCTATTTCTATTTGAACCTTGCTTATATGAATTAAGAGTGGATCCACAGGCTGTTGGATGTTGTATATATTGTGTACATATGTATGTATATGATTACATTATTCTACTGAGTCAGAATCATTGACTGATAGCAGCGGTCCATCAAAAGAAGAAAATTATTGATAGAATTGCACCTATGTATTCTAGATGTTGAAAGGAATCCTTTCATAAAATTGTTAGAAATGAGGAAACGTGCACCATTAATGCCCAAATTTGAGCTCCAGGTATGTTCCTTGTGCATTAGATTTTGTTGTTATCATTCTAAAGTAATACTGAGCATCAGTCACATCATAGGAAAAAATACCAATACAAAACTGAAAACTGTAAATAGAATGTGAGGTTCTGCTCTGCTGGCTTTGATGGTGGATGTCTCATTTCCCCATCTGACTGTATAGTCAGTTTTACTGCACTGGATTAGATGATTCAGTCACTTGAGGGCTTAATAGTGTTCCTGTGTTGAAAGCAAACAATAACCATTTTGAACTGGTTCTGCTAACATATATTAAAAACTCTGGCATCTTTATCTTGAAAGGATTTATTATTGGCAATGTAATGCTTATTTTGTGCAAGATGGCCAATGAAGTGCTTTTTAAATAATTAATTATACTCTGATAAGATGCTATGTCATGGCTGTCTTGGATAATGGGTGCTTATATTGTTTCTGCTTGCAAAGAGTAGTGCAACTTGCCGTCACATAAAATGGAACTCTACAGAAAACAACAAAAACCTGTATAGTTGTGAAAGCAGCATCACAGTACAACTTCCATATATACTTGGGTGATGGATGAGCATAACAATGATTCTTTAAATTCCCAGAGCAGCCTTCTTCTAAGAACTGAGGGAACCCTATGCAGTGGTAGCTCTGATGTCACTAAGCTTTTCTTGCTGAATTTGAAATCTAACTGTAGTAGGAGTGGAAATCACTGAAAAACTTCCTCTCCCCTTATGCACATGGAAATAGGCAGGATCAAAACCTACAGAATGCAAAGCATAACGAGAGACAACACTGGTTTGTTTGTTTTGGGGATTTTTTATTTGCATTTTCTAAAAACTACAAAGAAAATAGGGAGGGGATCTACAACTATAGGAGAAAGGAAAGAAACCCCACTAAAAACACAAGAGTTGGAGGTAATACACTGCTTATAAAAGTATTAGCTTAACACTATAGAAATTGCTTTTCTTAACATTGAGAGTGGTCAATCATCCATCATCGATTATGTTAACAAACCATCAAATCTGACTATATAAAGAGCATTCCAGGAGAATTGCTAGTTAACTTAAACATAAATTTCATGAACAGTGGCATCTCATTTTACAATTGTTTTTCCCTCCTTCCTTTTAAGCCAATTAATAATTAAATTACCCTCAGTAGGTATAATACAGTCAATTTCTCTTCCCACGCTGTAATCTTCTTTCTTCTTGAACCCTTTCCCTATGGCATTGTCTTGCTGGATATCTCAAAACTGGTCATCTCAAAACAAAGTCCCGTTTTCTTTTTCAAGGACTGTTATCCGCTTAAATTCTTGCCTTCAATCTTAGAGATCATTCCATTTTTTGCTTTTGAAAGCCAAACTATCAGAGTCTATCCACCCCTTTGCCCGTCAGACTTATTTTGGATATGTCCATGGCATACCCATTCACTTTCAGCTTCGCTTAACATCTGCATACAGGCCCCACCACTTGAACCTACTCATTAGACTCTCCTCTTAAATATTGGAAGTCCCTGTGATCAAAGGCTAGTTGCTTCTCCAATGTTAACACAGTCCCTTGAAAATAACAGCCAATATATAGCACAGTTCTTGTGAAGTACCTCATTTTTGCCAGCAGGGGGCAAAGACTTAACATACTGCCTGAAAGACTCTATGGTTACTTCTTGTCACATGGGCCAGTAGCTCTTCCACTTCCTGAAGAAAGCTTGGATCTCGCTTGCTGTTTCTACTGTCTCACTGATTGCCATTTTTAAACATGTTTATTTTTTATAAAATTTGCCAAAGTCCCGAAAACTTGCCCAAATGCTTATTTGCCTCCTGGAGTCTCTCTATTACAGTCTATTGCTGCTTAGAACTCCATCCCCACTACAAAGGCTTTTCTTTAATCGCTTATTTGTTCTTTCCGGGGGAAAGTCCCTCCCCCTCATTTTTAGTAATAGGGGACTCGCTCATTTTCTGGTGTTCTCACTTTAACAGACTCACTCTTCTATGTCTAATCATTCAAATCTCACCAGGTAATGATTTAAATGCTATACCTCCAAGCACTTGTCCCAGTGTGCGTAGCTTAATCCTATTCGGGAACACAGCACAGAGACCTTGGGGCAAAGAGAAGCCTCAATCTGCTGGCAGTGTGCCCACAGGGAGGTGACCTTCAACGCCCCATGGCAAGGGACCCATTGCAAGAGTCCCAGGGGAGTGCAGACATTTGCACCCCCTCTCAATGCGCTAGTCTGCGGATCGCCCCCCAGGAGCTCTCCAGGGATATGGCCGCCATCAGCCCGCCAAAAACTGGAAGTCTGAGAGACAACATTGTTAAACCCTTTATTTTGAATATGAATTTTAGATTCTGTGCTCATTAAAACATACACTTACAATGATCTTGTTTCCCGGTTAATGATTGATTTAGGACCATCTAGGTTTGCCAACCTCTAGGTGGTGGCTAGCGATCTGGGATTACAATCGACAGAGATCAGTTCTCCTGGAGAAAAAGGGTGCTTTGGAAGGTGGACTCTATGGCATTATACCCCATTCAAGTCCCTCCCCCAAACCCTGCCCTCCTCAGGTTCCACCCTCAAAATCTCCAGATATTTCCCAACCCAGAGCTGGCAACCCTAACTATTACAAACTGAATCTCTAGACATATGAAGAATTGCTTCACTATTGCCAATATACCATAAGGGAAAGAATGCACATAATTACAGAGCCACCTAAGTGGGAACTGCTGTGAAAAATTGAGGCTCCACTATACTTTCCCCCCCATGAAAATGCTATACCCAACATTAGTTCTGTATATACCTATCTTTGTGGGGTACTGTATATATTTCAGTCAGGTGGGAGGGCAAATTTCCTATCTTCTAACTGCAGCCATCTTTGCCCTGTGAAATTGTGCTCTTGCGTATCAGTGGACCCAAGAAACAGTGTGAGGGGCAAACTGGGAGTCTGTGGCAGGAACAAGGCCCCAGTAGAACAGCAACTTAGAACATCTCAATAGAACAGCTTGGCCTAGCTGTTATTATTATTATTTAATGTTAGGTGGATCAAAAGTTTGTTTCTCCTTTTCTTCTAGGTGATATATATTCCAATCTTGGTTTGTACCTCAGTATCCAAATATGACTTGCATTTTAAGAGATAAAATTGGCAAGAAAAGTGCAACATCTATCATTTTTATCTTTACTTTGAATTTTTTAAAATCATTCTTCTAATCTTCAGGCAGCTTGCTTAAGGCAAAAGTCAGTACCTTTAAAAATCCCATCTGTCTAACTTCAAGATTTTCATATCAATTGACATACCTAGATTAAGACACATTGGAGTGTTAGGACATTTTGTCAGGAGCTTCAGAACACTGAACAAAAATTGTGAACATAAATGACATGCCACAGAGCTCACGGTGCCATACAGCTCACATTTGTGAGGCAGGTATTCCCTTTTCAGAAGCCATGCTGATTTTCCCTCAGAAGGCTTTGTTCCTCTGTGTAACACATAATGTTATCTTTGATTACAGTTTCTACTAATTTGCCAGGGACAGACGTTAGGTTGACTGGCATGTAATTTCCAGGTTTCCCTCTGGAACCCTTTTTAAAAATTGGTGTAGCATTTACTACTCTTCAGTCTTCTGGTAGGTCTAGAACTCCATCTCTTGTCACCTCAATTTGGCTCAGTTCTTCAGACTCCCTTCCTGAAAATAGTGACTGTGGCATGGGTACATGCCCCACACTTTACACAGTGAACACAAAAGCAAAAAAGTCATTGAGTTTCTCTGCCATCTCCCCACCCAAAGGCCCCATTGCTTATCTGGCTGGTTTCCTGCTCCAGATATCTTTTAAAAAAATGTTTGTTGTTTGTCTTGATGCTTTAAGCAACCCTCTCCTTTAGCTCTCTATTTGCATGCCTAATTACTGACTTACATTTCTTTTGCCAGAGCCAGTGGTCCCTCCTGTTCAATTTATCTGGCAGACCTTCCACTTTTAAAAAGATGCCTCTTTACTTTTTATAGCTTCCTTGACTTGTGTTTTTTAGCATGCAGGCCTTCTTTTAGACTTGTCCATGCCTTTCCTAACCTCTGGAATGCATTGTATTTGGGCTTCAGTTAGTGTGGTTTTAAATAGCTTCTAAGCATCGTCTAGGGCAGAGGTGTCAAACTCATTTGTTATGAGGGCTGGATCTGACATAAAAGTCACTTGGTTGGGCCAGGCCATGTGTGCCACAAAATGTAACACGAGGTACTGGGGATATAAACTTTATAAAGATGATTTCAGATGTCAAATGGCAATAGGAGGCATAATTGGATTAGGCATACCTAATTAGGCATACCTGATATGCAGAGGGGTAGTAGATGTGGAGACATAAGCATTGGTAATGAGACAGGAAACCTCAATTTCATACAGGAGGATTCAAAGAATAAATGGACTTAAGTCTAAAGAAGTGAGCAGTGACTCATGAAAATACATACCCCACCACAAATTTTGTTAGTCTTTAAGGTGCTACTGGACTCTTACTCTTTCTACAGCTATTAGAAACCACAGCATTCAAAACCCAGTGGGGGGAACATTTTAACCTTCCAGGACATTCAGTTGCTGACCTAAGAGTAGCAGTTTTCTTACAAAGGAATTTCAAAGGGAGATTAGAGAGACTGCTGAATTGCAACTGATAATGAAGCTCAAGACAATGCATCCTCCTGGATTAAATTGAGACCTAGGTTTCTTCTCTTATTACCAATCCCTGCTATTGTCATTTGGCATCTGGAATCACTTCACTCTCTAAGATATAAGGACAGATGGACTCACATTCTAGCTGTATCTGAAGAAGTGAGCAGTGACCCGTGGAAGCTCATGAACTGCCACAAATTTTGCTAGTTGTCAACTGGACTCTCTCTCTCTCTCTCTCTCTCTCTCTCTCTCACGCTCTCTCTCTGGCTCTTTTCCTCCCTTCCTACCCCTCCCTCTCTCTCTCTCTCTCTGAAGAAGTGTGCAGGCACATAAAAGTATATACCTGGAATAAAATGTTGTTGGTCTTAAATACAGGACTCTCTCTCTCTCTCTCTCTCTCTCTCTCTCTCTCTCTCTCTCTCTCTCTCTCTCTCTCTCTCTCTCTCTCATGCTCTCTCTGGCTCTTTTCCTCCCTTCCTACCCCTCCCTCTCTCTCTCTCTTTGAAGAAGTGTGCAGGCACATAAAAGTATATACCTGGAATAAAATGTTGTTGGTGTTGAACATGGGACTCCCCCCTCCCTCCCCCCTCTCTATCTGAGGTGTGCTTGCACACAAAAGCTTATACGTGTAATAAAATGTCGTTGGTCTTAAAAATGTCATGGGACTCTGTTTTCTCTTTCTCTGGCTGTTTGCCTCCCTCTCCCTCCCCAGAGGATGTCCCTTGGGCTAGGAACAACCAGCAGATCTTGGTCAGCACAGTACAAGACTCTCTGGGGCACATACGGGGAGATACGGTCCCTCAGGTATGTCAGTCTGTTGTGTACCAAGGGAGACAGTGCACGCGGTCAGGCTCGCACGTGCCGGACAGGGCACCAGAACACAGTGCAAACCCTGAAGATCAGGAGGCCCAGTGAGAGTTCTTCCCAGGGGACCCCGTGTATGCCAGGAACTACGCTTGGGGTCCCACCTGGATTCCGGTGAGAGTCGTTCGGGTGACAGGACCCCTCTCTCATGAGGTCTCCTGCAAAGATGGCCAGCTGTGGAGGTGGCACATTGATCAACTGTGCTGCCACCTCCTTCCCATGGACCCAGACATGCCTGATGACAGCCAATACGATGGCCCAAATTCCAGGGAACCAGAGGCAACCGCTCCAACACATCCAACGGCAGGTGCTCTACCCAGAGGGGAGGACAGTGGTAATTCAGAACCAACAGGCAGCCAAGAGCCTAGCAGCACACTAGCCTTGGCAGGGGTCCCCATGGCTGAGGTCCCATCCCCAGAACTGACAAGAACAGTGCCAGAGAGCCCTGCCCCGGCTCTGGATGTACGCCGCTCCACTAGGGATTGGAGGAGGCTCACTTACCTCAAAGACTATGTAAGCTAGGAGGGATCTGGACCTAGGGGGGAGGGGTGTTGTGTTCCAAGGGAGACTGCACACACAGTCAGACTTGCATGTGGCCATGTGGACAGGTTAAGCTTCACATCCGAAGACAATAGAAGCGGAGGATCCAAGAGCTAGCCAATCGGCCAGCCCAAATCCTAAATGGAACCAATGGTGGGAGTTGTTTGTAAATAAACCTATCACGGGTGTGTGTGTGTTGGGTGTGGAACAGGCAGCCAAGAGCCTAGCAGCACACTAGCCTTGGCAGGGGTCCCCATGGCCGAGGTCCCGTCCCCGGAACTGACAAGAACAGTGCCAGAGAGCCCTGCCCCGGCTCTGGATGTACGCCGCTCCACTAGGGATTGGAGGAGGCTCACTTACCTCAAAGACTATGTAAGCTAGAAGGGATCTGGACCTAGGGGGGAAGGGTGTTGTGTACCAAGGGAGACTGCACACACAGTCAGGCTTGCATGTGGCCATGTGGACAGGTTAAGCTTCACATCCGAAGACAATAGAAGCGGAGGATCCAAGAGCTAGCCAATCGGCCAGCCCGAATCCTAAATGGAACCAATGGTGGGAGTTGTTTGTAAATAAACCTATCACGGGTGTGTGTGTGTTGGGTGTGGTTAAGAATGGGAATATAAGCGGGCCATGGGTCCTGCTAGTTATCTCAAGTTCTCCTATGCATAAATAAAGTATGAGCTGAAATCACTATGCTATGTCTCAGTCTCAGTCTCAGTCCCAGGTGCAAGACTTTAGAAGTCAATACCAATACCTTGAAGCGGATCCTGTACTCAATTGGTAACCAACTGAATGTGCTACTGCACAGGCAGTGCTGTCAGTAGGCATACCACCGCATTTTGCACCAGTTGGAGTTTCTGGATCAGCCTCAAGGGCAAGCCCGCGTAAAGTGAGTAAAGCAAGTTACTGTAACACTCCTATTAGTATTGCCTTGAGTGTTTATGCAATCATCCTTTGGACTGACTTATCCTAAATCAGAGGCTCCCCAACTCCTGTTGGCTTACCCCTTGGGATTAGTTTTAAAACTGCTCTGCCATCTTTTGATATTAATTCCCAGCAGCCTGGTTCCCTTTCTGTTCAAGCGAAGCCCATTTCTTGTACAGGTTTGGGTTGTCCCTTAAAGCTCCCTAGTGCCTAATCAAATCCATGCCTCTCTCTCTAAGCTAAATGCATATTTAATAATACACTAGAAATTGCTTAAAGAAACAGTACAGCCATATTTCTGTTGGGATACTATGGAAAATCTGTAGATAATTAGCTCTAAGAAAGCCACAGAATACTAAAGAATTGCTGTAATGTAGACAGATAAACTTTAGAATGGACTGGCCTGAATAGGCTGGATAGGGTAGTTTAGTATTTCAGCTTTGGATAAAGCACTGCTATGACAAATTAGTGTCTTGATCATGCTTGATATAACCAAAATCATTTGTTTAATTAAACAATGTAGGCTTCTCTTGATATGGGTCATTTTTAAAAACGTGAAAAATAAAATTAAACACATAATTAAGTGGACTGGAGATAAAGACCCTTGTTCAGTATGTTGAAGACAGTTAATTTATAGGAAGTTTTACACCCTGAAGGCTGTGTAGTTTATTAAAGTTACTGAGGCAGAGATGTGATAAAATATTTTATGTAGTTCTTTAAAGGCTAAATTGTTCTGACATTTTAAAGTCTACAAGATGTAAACAATTAGGATGCTTTATTATTGTGGTGTTTTGTTTTTAAATCTTGCCATGTTAAACAATATTCATGGCTATGTTCACAACATGGTAACCTTTTCAAATATTTTATTCTAAAGATTGCTGGCCATTCTAGCTATGAGGTCATGTTTTGTATATATATATTAAAATTCCAAGGCAGAAAATTTTTCTGTTAAAAAAGATGCATGATCGACTGAGAATTCTATGAAAGCAACCTTTCTTTCTCATTGATTCTATATTTTTAACAGCTAGTCACTACATTGAAATTCTAGATTTTAATGTTTTAAAGTTAGCAAATATATTATCTTAATATTTTCTGTATTTACTTAAATTTTAAAGTAATTCCATGTTTTTCATTTTATAGTAAATTCCATCTCTGATCTTTATCAAGGTGGGAATGGTCTTCCATTAATATATTGTTCCATTTAAGCCTTAATTCTTATAGAACTTCCCTGCAGTCATTTATCATCATCATCATCATCATCATCATCATCATCATCATCATCATCATCATCATCATCATCATCATCATCATTAACAACAACAACAACAATAATAAATGTAGCATGTATCACAACCAAATCACAACATTTAGCAATTTCTAGCTGTATCATATGGTTCAAGTGTTGTGCCCCAGAACACAATTTGAGGTACATCCCAGCAACCTCAGCAACACTGCAAAGAATCCTTGCTTTATTGGTGATCTCAAAAGCACTGCTGTTCTAATCACTTGGATTGTTTGTGCAGTTTGTGCCAGGGCCTGCATGTCAGCATCAAGCTCTTGATACTGTAGTATATATTGAGTAGGAATTGTTCCTTTTGTTGTAATTCTTAACAGAAATGCAATTCAGTGGCACTCATGAGCACATTTCAGCTTAAAATTTTCTTCGCACATCTGCTTTGTAAAATGAATGGGAGAAGCAACATTGTAGACTAAGTTTCTAAGATTAGATCACAAATTTAGGTGACTCCAACAAGGAACAGAATATCCTATATAACAGAATCATAGATTTCCTTGTTGCTGTCTGATCACCAGAACTAAACGCTGGAATTAATGTCTCATGAAAAGCAGTCATTGAACAATGGGCATTACATTCACCAATGCCATGTGTAAAGAATCCTCTTCAATAGAAAACTGAAGTGTGTAAAAAGTTGGAGAAAAAAGATCAAAATGAATGAGATTTTTTTTATTATTTGGAAAATTTATACCCTGTACTTCTGCCATCATCAGGCGTACCAAGGCAGTTAACAAATTACAAACATGCATAATAAGAAATCACATCTTAAAAACCGTTAACACCACACAGAAACGTATCATTAAAACAATTTTAAAACTGAGCTAAAATGCATACAACCAATAAAATAAAATACATAAAACAATTAAACCTTAGGGCAGGAAGGGGGTATCACTTAGGAACTGCCAAACAAAACAAAAAAAGTTTTCACCCACTGCTGGAAGATGGCAACAGAATTTTAGTGTCATGATGACCAACCCCTCACCTGGATTGTCACTCCTCTAATCTCAGAAGGTGCAGGTATCTGAAGTAGGGTTTTGGAAGATGATCGTAGTGGTTGGGTAGGTTTGTAATGGAGTAGGCAGTTCTTCAGGTGTGCTGGCCCCAAGCCGTATAGGGCTCTAAATTTCAACATAAGGACATTAAATTATGCCCAGAAACAGATTGGAAGCCAGTGTAGACGGGCCAAGATTAAAGTGATATGACCTACTCCAGTCAACATGCTAGCTGTGGTATTCTGCACCAATTGAAGTCTCCAAACATTTTTTTCAAGGGCAGACTGTAAGGTGCATTGCAGTAATCTAATCCAGATGTAGTCAGGGCTTGCACCACAATGTCCAGCTACTGATTATATTTTTCAATGTTTTGGTACACAGTCACTAATACACACCAACTACTTAATGCTGTTCTGTCCTCCTACATTTATAATAGCACTCACCAAACTGTAATGGATATTGCCAACAGCTCTTGTGAGTTAATTAAAAAATTTTTACTTAGAAAGCAATCTTTGAACAACCATTTGCCACACTGGAGTCTGTTTTCAGGACTTAATCCATATTTAATCCTTGCTGTATCTCAGGTCGGAATCAGTGACACTGGAGAAGATCCGTTTAAAGTTAGGAAACTTTAACATCACTTGCTTTCATCTAGAGCCATTTTAAGCATGAGCTTTACAGTTCTTTTGAAATAAATGAGTCTGAAAACTTCTGTTGGATCTTGCCTGTTATCTTTGTTTATATCGTTTTACTAATAGGAGGTTAATTTTCTTTTTACCACATTATTACAATAATTTCTCATTGCTTGACTATGTTCAAAGAATTAGGCAAGGTCAGAAGCACTAACCTGGAACTAATTAGCTATGTGTTCTTCCTTGCTGGAGGTTTTCAAGCAGAGGCTATACAACCATCAGGTGAAAATGTTGTAGTGTGGATTTTTTACACTGAGCTGAATATTGGACTGGGTGGCTTATAAGGTCCTTCTCAGCACTATGCCTTTGAGATATTATGAATTACAAATAGAATAATCTGAAGAGAAGAACAAAGTTTGAGTCCAGTGGTACCTTTAAGACCAATGAAGTTTTGTTCTGGGTATAACTAGAACAAAACTTCGTTAGTCTCAAAGGTGCCATGGGACCCTTTTGTTCTGCTGCTTCAGATCAACACAACTACCAGCCTGAATCTGAAGCCTTCAACAATAACTTGGCGGCAGTAGCCATTTGTTCATTGTGGCTTGCAACGATTTTTTTCCGAGTTCAAGAAAGAAATCTCATTTACAGGAGAAGACGCATTATCGTCTGGGGTCATTTTCAAGTCATTAAATCCTCTTTGGTCTCAGTTACCTGGGAGAAAGGCAAGATTTTTTTTTAATGACTTAGATAAAGCATAAAATTGCTTGCTGTTTGTCCTCTCTGTCCCTGCACATAAGAACATAAGAACATAAGAGACGCCAATGTTGGATCAGGCCAAAGGCCCACCTAGTCCAACACTCTGTCACACAGTGGCCAAAAATATCAGGTGTCATCAGGAGGTCCACCAGTGGGGCCAGGACATTAGAAGCCCTCCCACTGTTGGCCCCCCCAAGCACCAAGAAGACAGAGCATCACTTGCCCCAGAGCCCCTATCTATACCTTGTGGCTAATAGCCACTGATGGACCTCTGCTCCATATGCTTATCTAATTCCCTTTTGAAGCCGTCCATGCTTGTAGCTGCCACCACTTCCTGTGGCAGTGAATTCCAAGTGTTAATCACTCTTTGGGTGAAGAAGTACTTCCTTTTATCCGTTCTAACCCGACCGCTCAGCAATTTCATGGAGTGCCCACGGGTTCTTGTATTGTGAGAAAGGGAGAAAAGTACCTCTTTCTTTACCTGCTCTTTCCCATGCATAATCTTATAAACCTCGATCATGTCACCCCTTAGTCGTCTTTTCTCCAAGCTAAAGAGCCCTAAGCGCTTTAACCTTTCCTCATAGGGAAAGTGTTCCAACCCTTTTATCATTCGAGTTGCCCTTTTCTGCACTTTTTCCAAAGCTATAATATCCTTTTTAAGGTGTGGTGCCCAGAACTGCACACAGTATTCCAAATGAGGTCTCACCATTGATTTATATAGGGGCATTATGATATTGGCTGATCTGTTTTCAATACCCTTCCTAATAATCCCCAGCATAGCATTTGCCTTCTTTATTGCAGTCACACACTGTCTCGACATTTTCAGTGAGTTATCTACTACAACTCCAAGATCTCTCTCTTGATCTGTCTCTGCCAGTTCAGACCCCATCAATGTGTATTTATATTTAGGATTTTTGGCTCCAATGTGCATCACCTTGCACTTGGCCACATTGAACCCCATTTGCCATGTTGACGCCCACTCGCCCAACTTTGACAGATCCCTTTGGAGTGCCTCACAATCCTCACTGGTTTTCACCACCCTGAACAACTTCGTATCATCCGCAAATTTAGCCACTTCACTGCTTACTCCCAACTCCAAATACTGTACATCCAGAAGCATCTTTAGAATGGTTAGATATATCTCGTTTTTGTACCAGTGCGGTAAACAACATGTATTCAACAATTATTCGTAAGATAGATATATTAAGCTTTTATTGTTGGCCCTCTTTTCTATTTGACTAACCTTTTCAGGTTCTGGATCCCAGGTTTCTAGGTTCAGTCCCCCCCCCTTTTGTCCGAGTTTATTTTACAGTGTACCCATTAAAACACAGATGCAACAGAAGATGGGTGGTATAGTGGGTAGAGGTAATATAGTTATAATTATGCAAATGGACACATCTGAATTTATTTGAACATATCTGAACCAATGATTGGCTAACTATTGCAACTGGCAAGCAGGATATTCTAGCATTTGTTCAAGCATAATGAATTGGGAGCTGTGTATTAAAATGAGGTAACATGTGCCTTGGACAATCTCCCCCCATATATAGCTTTAGGAGGAGCTGCTACTGCCGCATAATCTTTGTCATCCTAATTTTTGTCTTCTCTCTCTCTCTCTTTTTGTTAACTGAAACTGGACCTTTCTCTTCTCCTCACCAGCATGTGAACCTTCATCAGTGTATTCAGCCTTGAGGCTGACAACGAACATTGATATGCATAGAAAATTTGGAGGCAGTAACTCTTCCCCCTAAGCAGCAGGATAATCAGAAGCTGTCAACCGAGTAATACTAGAGGCATCTTCTGATTATGACATAATCTTCAAAAACAATAAGACAAAAATAAAGATCACTCTGAATTACAAACATTAACATATCATGATCAAGCTGGTAAATGGCAAAGCATGTAAGTTCCAAAAAATTGTTTCCAAAAACTCCCTATTCCCACACCATATCATACAGGCATCTCTATGGATAATATAGATCTTTTACTGAGAACGTTTACTCATTCATTTAAGCTTTCAAGGGATAAGAGATATGCATCCCAAAGGTTTTGAATAGATATTCTTCCACAACTGCTATCAATGGGGTTTTTTTAGGCTTCTGGCTGCCACCACCAGTACATATGGAAAGATTTTCAATTTTCATCTATTACTACCATTGGATCAATTGGATGTCAGTTCACTATTCTTATGTTTATTAAAAATAAGAATAATCCAAAAAGGAGCAAGTGGGCTGATTAACTGGCATTTAGTTGGGGTTAGACTGTAGCTTTGGGAGATGTGCTTTTGTATGGACTTCTGAGTGTCCTGTGGCATTTGACAGTAATATTAATAGAAATATTATTATGCCTTCTGAGCACCTTGATGGAAGTATTTATGCCAGTCATTTTTATACAGCATCAGTATTAGACTGTTTTACGTAGTATGCATGTTATGTAAATTTGCTCAATTTGTATAGAGTTTTTGGGAATTCAACTGCTTTTGTATTCATCATCTTGAGTATGTTATAATGCACTTTTTGTAAATTCAGACTTATTATTTTTTTCTTCTTCAGTTGCTTGGGGGTGATGGTGTGTGAACGAATCTCTTTTTAGTTTCCGTCTTCATGCTTGAACGCTTGCAGTAGGGAAGCTGCATTTTTTGCAGTTTGCAGAGTCATTATTTTTTGTAGTTGTTCAGTCACACAGTTGAGTCCGACTCTTGGCGACCCCATGGACCACATCATGCCAGGCCCTCCTATCTTCCGTCATGCTCCAGAGTTTGCTTAATTTCATGTTCGTTGCATCGATAACACTGTCTAACCATCTCATCCTTTGCCGTTCCCTTCTTCTTTGACCTTCAGTCCTTCCCAGCATCAGGGTCTTCTCCAGTGAGTGCTCCCTTCTCATTTGGTGGCCAAAGTATTTGAGCTTCAGTTTCAATATTTGGCCTTCCAGGGAACAGTCAGGGTTGATTTCTTTTAGGATTGACTAGTTTGATCTCCTTGCAGTCCAAGGGACTCTCAAGAGTCTTCTCCAGCACCAGGACTTCCAGTCTATGGCGACACGCAGGCAGATGCATCTCCCGGATGCCCCGGGGATGCAAACTGCACATCAGCATGTAGGAGGGGGTGCGATGGGTCACAACCCCCCCCCGGAGCCTTGGTAAAAGGGGCAACCTCTTCGATGGCACGATGGCAGAGAATTGAGGCGCTCCTCTGCCCTGAAGGTCCTGCCGCTGAGTGACCGTATGGTACGAGTGCTGCTGACCGGGACAAGTGTTGGAGATCAGGTGGAAAAAAACGATGCCAAGCGAGGCCGGTTGCCCAACAATGAACTGTGAGTTGGGTTGAAGCAAACATGAAGATTTAAAAAGAAAGCTACCCCCCTTAAAGAGCGAGAAGCGAGCAGGGGAGGGCCCCCTCCCAGACGCATAAACAAAAACACAGAATAAAGAGGGGGGAGCAGAAAAATAAGCATTTGAAACTGTTTTCAGAGACTTACCAGAGTGCAGACAAGCATTTGAGTGAATATCAGAGACTTAAGCAACTTTTTGATAAGTAAACAAATCCAAAAAGATGGCGGGGAAGAAACCGGAGAAAGAAAAACTTTTGAAAGTGAAACTAGTGGGTAGTCCTCGAATGGAAGAGACCACTGAGCTTTCAAAAATGTTGGCAGATACCTTGCGCCCTCTGCTGGATGAGATGACCAATATCAAGCAACAACTGTCAATAATTGGCCAAAGTTTGGCTTCACAGCAGCTATGACTCACTCAATCCTTAAAAGCAACGGAGCAAATGGGGGAGAAGGTGAAGGAAGTGGATGCCAATACTAAAGAAGTTAAGAAAAAGGTGCAAAAGCTGGAAATGAAGCAAGCCAAGGAAGAGTCACAACTTTTGCGGTTGCAAATGGAGAAAGCCAATTTGGTCCTACAGTTTCAAGGGGTCCCGGAAATTAAAGGAGAGAATCTGAAGCAACGGCTGAGTGAAGCAATAGCCCCAATGACAGATTTGACAGCGGAATACCTCTACAGCAAAAAAACAAAAAAGAAAAGATTGACTCTGTTCTTAAGGCACGTAATTTTCTGCAAACACAGCTTGGGGAACCAGCTGAGGATGAGAAGGAAGACGAAGAAAGCAAATCTGATGGCGAGATAGGCTCGGGGTCTTCGGACGAGGACGCACCCTCTGAAAAGGGGGCGGCTGCCCCCAAGAGTTCATATACATTGAGGATTCAGTCAGTCAGTTCGGTTTATTCGGTATATCACCAG